>NC_054474.1:6913535-7046035 GCF_017639515.1 Carcharodon carcharias | reverse complement strand
GTTGTAGGGACAAGCAAGCAGTGATAGGAGCAGATAATCAAAAGATGGCACAGACAAAGCAACAGAGAGGTGTTGAAGGTGGTGATATTAGCTTGGACATATACTGCTTCAATTTCTTATGCTTTTATTGATAAGTTTTTGAATAAGAGGGAATTAAAGGACATGGGGAAGGGCAGGGAAGTTGAGTTGAGGTAGAAGACTGATGATCTTATTGAATGGTGGAGCCTATTCCTCCTTCTATTCCTTCTGTTTTAATATTTTGCAGTTCCTTCATCGTCACTGGGTCAAAATGCTCACAGCAATGCCATGCAAACACATTTCTCTCCCGGAGAATTTACCACACAGGAAGAGGCTGTTTGGTCTCTCATGCCTGTGCTGGATGAGAAGGAGTTATACAGTCTAATCCCACCTTCCAGCTCTTGATCCAACGCCATGTAGGTTACTGCACCTCAGGCACACATCCAAGTATGATTTAAATATAACCAGGGTTTCTATCACCCTTGGCGGTGAGTTCCAGATGCCCACAAACCTCTGAGTAAACTCCCCTTCAAACCCGCTGCCAATCACTTTAAATCAATAAAGTCAGAGAGTCACTTACACACAAGAGGAGGCCATTCAGCCCATTGAGTCAATACCGGCTCTCCGTGGGGCAATGAAGCTAGTCTCACTCCCCTGCTCTATCCCCATAGCCCTGCAAATTTATTTCAAGTGCGCATTCAATTACCTTTTCAAATGATTGATCGTTGTCGCTTCCACTACACGCGTGGTCAGCGAGTTCCAGGTCATTACCTGCGTAAAATAATTCTTCCGCACATTTCCTGCGTCTTGCCCAAAACCTGAGCTGGGTGTCCCCAATCTTTGTGGCCCCAACAATGCCCTATGTTATAGGTCACCCTGCCAAGAGAAATATCTTTCTATTCGCTCTATCTGTGTCCCTCATAACTTTGTACACCTCAATTAAATTTCCCTTCAGCCTCCTCTGTTCCAAAGTAAACAAACCCAACCTATCCAATCCTTCACTAAAATTCTCCATTTCTGGCAACACATCATCATAAAACTTCCCTCCACCCTCTCTCATGCACTCATATCCTTCTAGTAATCGGGTGACCAGAATTGTACTCAGTGCTTCCACTCTCACCAGCGATATTCGCATCTCCTGAATGAACGTTTTTAAAGAAGTTTGAGAATTGGGAAACCAAGGAGCCTATAGCATAGGATGCCACCACAATTGGAAAGAACAGAAGAGATGAAATAAAGCAGGAAGCAGTCATTAGGTGACACACAGCTCGTGTTTTTTTTCGAAATTAATGAACATAGAAACAATAGGAGATATAGAGCTGCTGAAGACTTTGCATAGAATGAGCTAGAGCAGGGAGCTATGATTAATGTGATGCCCAAGTTATCAGATAGATTAGTACCCACATTACAAACTATGCTAGGTTGCAGAAGATTAAACTAATAGCGCATTATGATGCATTCCAAACTGACATTCTGGCATTATTATACCTATTACCATCATACAAAGCCATTGCATCAGAGGAAAATAGAAAAATAGAATAAGGTTTGGTGTCCAGGATATTTCATTTAGTGACTGGATAAGAATATGTTAGAGTTGGGTTTGAGAGACTTACTGGGGCAAGTTTCAGTTCTGGCCTGTTCCAATCTGACCTGGTAGGTAAAATTCCTCTCTGGTGTGGTAATGATCCAGAAAGATTAAGTCGGGTTTGGTGTTTTTATTGAATCACCTGATCTCAGCTGAGGTCAGATTACATTTGGTTTTCAATGTCACACTGACTAGGGAGGGTAAATAAAATAGCCAAAGAATAGCCTTTTTTTAAATTACAGAACCAGTGATCCCCTAAAAGAAAGAGAAACTATGTGACAGTCCAGTGAAAACAGGGGCCATAGTCTTCAGGGCTGTATCACTGACCACGGTTTAGGTTTACGCACAAGTTTCCAGTGGCTGACTCTCTTGCGACTGGCAGTATCCATGGAACTGGATCCCAGAATGGGTTTTGCACCTTTTCAACAATGAAGAGGAGAAAACTGTTAAACAAAAAAATGGCTCTAATTTTGCTGAAAATATAGATATGTGAACGATGCACACTATTGTAATGTGCAGGTCAGCTGACAACTTTTGGCAAAGAAGAGATAGGCCATGATATGCAAATTGCCATAAGTTGCTGGAGGCTTGCTCTGCTGTGAGACTCAGGAAAATGGCACCTTGCCCTTAACTTCTATATAATTATCGTGAAGTCATCATACAAACTAATTCCCTACTAAACTCACCACAGGAAGTCAGTCCAGCAATTAATAATGTAAGTATTATTTTGTCAATTGTCAATGACCGCTGCTCAACCTCTCTTACCCAGAAAGTGAACAATTAAAAGCGTGATGTCTCATTTTATCTGGTGGTGAATGGTTGTTGGAGACCTGAAATTGTCAAATTTTAAAGTCCTGTCTTTCCTTTCCGGCTCCTGCTTCCCCCTTTCTGCCTTAATCCAATTTTTATTTTCCTCTGGTTCGCCTTTCAGTATCTCATTTGACAATAAATTTGCCATCTTTGTCAGCCCTCCCACAGCTTAGCTTTCAATCCTTAAATCTCACTGGTTAAAGAGATTTCCTATTTGTCCCATTTTTCCACCAGGCACCAGGTCCTTTATTACTTTTGTTGTGACATTATCAACTGGTGCTTCCAGAAACTCTGTCAGCAAAATGGTTTTGAGCTAAAAAAAAAAGTGCAGGAATTAAGCTAATATGTGATGTACAGCAGGAACAAATACTTGGCCATTCAGTTTTTCCCTGGCAGATTTAGATTGACCTACATTCTTTACATGGTACAGTGTTAAATACTCCGACATGCTGTAGCATAAAATGATGTGATAGGACTATAAAATTACAGTCACATTACTGTCAGATTGGCTAGTTCTCAGTTGATATGGCTGTCAGGGTTTGAGGGAGTGCAGTGTCCTCTGCACATACTACTTCTCAAAGGCAGGACATTATCCTTAAAACTGTCTTAACCACCCCAGAGTCAGGCCATGGTTTACTGGTTAGCAGTCATCTCCATACTCCTACATGCTTCGGGGCCTTAGACAACCTGTAGCCAAGCACCTCGAAGGACTGCAGAAGTACCACCAGTGGTGCCTTCGCAAGATCCTCCAAGTAAGAGAGGTGGTCCAACAGCAGAGTCCTCTCCCAAGCCAACTGGCCCAGCAAGGAGGTGCTAATCACTCAAAACAGCTCTGTTGGGCAGGTTCATATGCCTGACACCAGACTCCCGAAGCAACTGCTCTACTCGGAATTCGATTGGGGTAGAGACTCCCAGGAGGACTGGAATGTCGTCAAAATATTCCTGAAGAGGTCAAACATCCTCGACGTATTATGGGAGTCCTTGCCTTGTGATTGACCAAAATGGAGAAGATTCATTTGGGAAGGCACCAAACACATCGAGAGACTTCACCGGGAACGTGCAGAGGTGAAGCTGAGGTGTGGGAGACAATGTAGGAACATCCAAACAGCCCATCTACCCACCCTTCGAGGACAACGTGAAGGGTGGGTAGATGTTCTGAGACGCAGAGGGATCTGGGTGTCTTAGTGCATGAATCGCAAAAGGCTAGTGTACAGCTACATCAAGTAATAAGGAAAGCTGATAGAATGTTATCATTTATTGCTAACTGAAGAGGAACTGAATACAAAAGTAGGAAGGTTATGCTTCAGTTACACAGAGCGCTAGTGAGATCGCATTGGGAGTACTGTGTGCAGTATAGGTCACCTCATTTAAGGAAGGATGTAAATGCTTTGGAAGCAGTTCAGAAAAGGTTTATCAGACAAATAACTGCAAATGGACAGATTGTCTTCTGAAGAAAGTTTAGGCAAGCTTGGCTTGTTTCCACTGGAACTTAGAAGAGTAAGAGGTGAATTGATTGAAGCAGATAGGATCCTGAGGGGTCTTAACAGGTTGGATATGAAGAGGATGTTTTCTCTTGTGAGAGAATCTAGAACTAGGGGTCACCATTTAAAAATAAGGGGTCACCCATTTAAAATGGAGATGAGGTGAATTTTTTTTTCTCTTAGAGGGTTGTGAGCCTTTGGAACTCTCTCCCTGAAAAGGTGATGGAAGCAGAGTCTTTGACGATTTTTAAGCCAGAGGTGGATAGATTCTTGGCGAGCAAGAGGATGATAGGTTATCAGGGGGAGGCGGTAAGCAGGTTTCAGATTACTATCAGATCAGCCATGATCTTATTAAATGGTGGAGCAGGCTCGAGGGGCCAAACGAACTACTCCTGCTCCTTGTTTGTATGTTTGTAAACTGCCCCACATGTGGCAGAGTCTGCAAATCGTGCGTTATACTTATCAGTCATCTCAGGACCCATTGATGCTGTTTGGAAGCAAGTCATCCTCGATCCTGAGAAGCTGCCTAAGAAGAAGAAGAAAAATATATGCCTGTCAAATTTACATGATATTTCTAGGTATTCAAACTAATCAGACATCATTATTGGTCACCTGCTAATTAACACTGGAGCCCTGCATTTGGTTTCGCGCTCTGCTGGCAGTATTAAGTGACAGGTAACCAATAAGCGGTGTATTGATGCCAATAGTTGATGCTCTGAGCCTGAATGGTCTTAGCCGATACCAACCTTCTAATGTCTATTGAGTTGCACTTTGCTAATCCCCGTGTCGTTCAATGTGATATTCTTAGCGGTTAGGGAGCTGCAGCGAGAGGATAACTTGGTTGGTCCGGTTTTAAAGCTGAAGTGGCGGGTTGGGGTGCCGTTTGGATGAGTTCCAAAATGGACGACCTACTTGGGGACCCAGGAGGGATCAGTGTCAGTGCTGGGTGTGCAAACCCCACGGCAAGAGGCAAGACCAAGGCTATGGCCAGTCAACCCAATAAGCGGCAAAGTGGGGTGAGGTTATGGGGCGGGGGGGGGGGGGGAAGTGGGGGGGCGGCGATGACGACTGTTGAGAATGTTCAGGAAGGAAAGGGACGGCGGTGGGAGAAGGTCCATGGCCGTTATCAATTAGCTTGTCTAGTCCATAATGTGAAAAGGGGAACTTGCATTTCTAAACAGCTTCATCATCGCTCTCAGAAAAAAAAAACTCAAAGCGCTTCACGTTCATGTCATTAATTTGAAGTGCTGTGCAACTGGGCCCAATGCAAGTCCACCTCCTGGAGTTAAAATCGGGGGCCTTGTCTGTAACAAATGTTGAAGCTTACAATCTAGGACGACAATTCTTTTCAGTCTTGATCGCTGGCGATTGCTGCCCTTTGAGTAAGACGTTAAACAGAGATCCTCTCCGTCAAGGATCAGGTTAACATGGGCAGGGGATTCTCCCCATGCCCTGGCCAACGTTTGTCCCTCAATCATTTCCATCAGAAGAAAGAATGACTTGCATTTCTACAGCACCATTTCCCATATAGCAGGAGGTGGTGGTATAGAGGTGCTGGACTAATAATCCAAAGGCCCAGGCTCATGCACCGGGACATGGGTGCAAATCCTACCATGGCAGCTGATAGACTGTTACAGGCTTGCAGAATTATTTCAGTGTAGAAGGACACCATTCAACTCCCTGAATGAGCAATTTACTTTCTGCTATTCCACTGTTTTCCCCCTGTAACCCTGCACATTCTTCCTTTCCAGATAACAAGCTAATTCACTTGTGAATGCTTTGATTGAACATACCTCCACTAGACTCTCAGACAGTGAATTCCAGTACTCACTGTGTGAAAAAGTTTTTCCTCATGTTGCTTTTGCTTCTTTTACCAATTCCTTTAAATCTGTGCCCTCTCATTCTTGATCCTTTCATGAGTGGGAACAGTTTCTTCCTATCTGCTTTGTCCAGACCCCTCATGATTTCCAATACCTCCTTCAACTAGTGGAGTTCCACAGGGGTCAGTATTGGGACCCTTGCTTTTCCTGCTATATACTAATGATCTAGATCTTGGTGTGCAGGGGACAATTTCAAAGTTTGCGGATGATAAGAAGCTCGGGAGAGTTGTGAATTGTGAGGAGGCTGGTGTAGAACTTCAAGAGGACATAGACAAGTTGGTGGGATGGGCAGATAGGTGGCAGATGAAGTTCATGAGGATAGACTGGAGAGGTTGGGCCTGTTTTCCTTAGAGAGGAGAAGGCTGAGAGGAGGCTTGAGAGAAGTTTTCAAAATCATGAGGGGGCTGGACAGAGTATATAGGGAGAAGCTGTTCCCATTCATAAAAAGAGCAAAAACAAGAGGGCACAGATTTAAAGTGATTTGCAAAAGAAGCAAATGTGACATGAGAAAAAACTTTTTCACACAGTGAGTGGTTAGGGTCTGGAATTCACTGCCTCGAAGTGTGGTGGAGGCAGGTTCAATCGAGGTATTCAAGAGGGCATTAGATGATTATTTGAATAGAAACAATGTACAACGGTATGGGGAAAAGACAGGGCAATGGCACTCGGTCATAATGTTCATTTAGAGAGCTGGTACAGACATGATGGGCTGAATAGATTCCTTCTGTGTTGCTAAGATTCTGTGATTCTGTAATCAAATCTCCACCCATCATTATCTTCTCCAAGAAAAACAGTCTCAACTTCTCCAATCCATCTTCATAACTGAAGTTCCTTATCCCTGGAACCATTCTTGTGAAACTTCTCTGCACTCTATCCAATGCCTTCACATCCTTCCTAATGTGTGGCACCCAGAACTGGGTGCAACACTCTATCTGACGCCAAATTAGTGACTTATACAAGTTCAACATCACCTACTTGTTTTGTACAGAGGAGATTTACAAGAACGCTGCCATCGCTTGAAAATTGTAGCTATGAGGAGAGATTGGATAGGCTAGGATGATTTTCCTTAGAACAGATGAGGCTGAGGGGTGACCTAACTGAGGTGTACAAAATCACGAGGGTCTAGATAAGGTAGACAGAAAAGACTTGCTTCCCCTAGCTGAGGGGTCAATTTCCAGGGGGCAAACATTTCATGTGATTGCTAAAAGGATTAGAGGGGATACAAGGAAAAACTTTTCACCCAGTGGGTGGTGGGTGTCTGGAATTCACTGCCTAAATTAGTGGTTGAGGCTGTAACACTCAATTCATTTAAAAGGCACTTTGATCTGCATCTGAAGTGCTGTAACCTGTGAGGCTACAGACCAGGTACTGGGGAAGTGGGATTAAAATGACTGGCTAGCTTCTTTTTCATCTTTTTCTGGCTGACACAGACTTGATAGGTTGAATGGCTTCTTTCTGCGCTGTAGCTTTTCTATGATTCTATTTTATGCCTACGTTAATAAAGCCTAAGATGCTGTATGATTTATTAATCGCTCTCTAAACCTGTCCTGCCACCTTCAATAACTTTACGCATATACACCCAGGCCCCTCTGCTTCTGCACCCCCTTTAGAGTTGCACCCTTTATTTTATTTTGTCCCTCCATGTCCTTCCTACCAAAATTAATCAGTTCACATTTCTTTGCATTGAACTTCAACTGCCACCTCTCCCCGCATTCCACCAATTTGTCTATGTCCTTTTGAAGTTCCACACTATCCTCAACGCAGCTTACAAAGTGTCGCAAAATCTGCAAATTTCAAAAATTGTGCCCTCTGCACGAGGGTCTAGGTCATTTATATACATATCAGAAAAAACAAGGGCCCCAACACTGACCCCAGGGGAACTCCATCAAAAACCTTCCTCCAATACAAAACAAAAAATCCATTAACTCCTAATCTCTGTCCCCTGTCCCTCAGCCAATTTCATATTCATATTGCTGCTGTCCTGTCCTTCTTCTCCCATGAGCTATAATGTTGCTCACTAGTCTTTTGTGCAGGATTGAATCAGATGTCTTTTGGAATTCCATGAAAATCACATCAACCATTTACTCTCATCCACCTTCTTTGTTAGCTCTTTTGAAATATTCCAGCAAGCTCATTAAACCTGATTTTTTTCGCTGAACAAATCCACGTTGGCTTTCCTCAATTAGCCCACATCTGTCCATGCAACTGTTAAATTTGTCACAAATTATTTTTTTCTGGAAGCTTTCCCACCACAGGAGTTAAACTGAATTGCCTGTAATTGCTGGCCTTATCTTTACACCCTTTCCTAAACAAGGGTGTGATGTTTGCAATTCTCCAGTCCTCTGGCACCACCTCCGAATCTAAGGAAGTCTGAAAAATTATGGCCAGTGCCTCTGCAATTTCCGATCTCACTTCTCTCAGTATCTTTGAATGCATCTCATCCAGTCCTGGTGCTTCATCAACTTTAAGTACAGGCAGCCAATCTAATGCCTCCTCCTTATCAACTTTACATTCTTCCAGTGTATTAAGTGCCTCCTCTTTCACCATGGCCTGCATATCATCTTCCTCTTTGGTAAAGACAGATGCAAGGTATTCATTTAATTCTTCAACCATGCCCCCTTCCTTCTTGCGTAAATCCTCTTTTTGGACCCTAGTCAGCCAGACTGCTCCTTTTGTCACACTTTTACTTGAATTTAAATTCAATTAATTTTTTTTTAAAAATCCGGGATTGAAAGCCAGTCTCAGTAATGGTGGCCAGGAAACCATCATTGATTGTCGGAAAAAAAAACATCTGGTTCACTAATGTCCTTTAGGGAGGCTAATCTGCTGTCCTTACCTGTTCTGGCCTCCATGTGACTCCAAACCCATAGAAATGTGATTGGCTCTTAACAGCCCTGTGTAGTAGCCTAACCAACCACTCGGTTCAAGGACAATTTGGGACGGGCAACCAATGTTGGCCTTGCCAGCGACACCCATATCCTATGAAAGAATTTTTTTTAAAAACCCTCAACAAGTCCTAAAGCAGTTTACAGCCAAAAAAAGTACTCACGACATGTAGGAAAGTCGGCTGCCAGTTTGGGCCCAACAATGTCCCACAAGCAGCAAAGTGATAATGACCAGATAATCTACTTGAGAGGTGGTGGCTGCGGGATAAATATTAGTCAGTCGACCAGAGAAAACGTCCCCACTCTTTAGGAAATCACCATGGGGTCTTTAATATGCACCTAAGAGAGCAGGCAGGCCCCTCAGTTTAATGTCTGATCTGAAAAATGGCACTGCCAACAGTGCAGCATTCCCCCAGTACTGGACTGCAGAGTGAGGCTTGATTTTTGTGCTTAAATCCTGGATGGGACCTGAACCCACAATCTTTTGTCTGAGTGGTAAGATTGCTGCCAAATGAGCTCAGCTGACCCCTAGTTAGCTACTTAATTCAGTCTAGGTGGGAATGTGAGGTGTGAGGAAGATGCAAAGCAGCTTCAAGAGGATGTGGACAGACTTAATAAGTGGGCAAAAAGATGGCGGATGAAATATAATGTGAAACAATGTAGGGTTATCCACTTTGGTAGGTGGAAAATATGCGCAGTGTATTTCTTAAATAGTAAGAGATTAGAAAGGGTTGATATGCAAAAGGACTTGGGTATCCTCATCCATAAGTCACTAAAGGCTAACATGCAGGTGCAGCAGGCAATTAGGGAGGCTAATAGCATGTTGGCCTTTATCCCAAGAGGGTTTGAGTACAGGAGGAGTGAAATCTTGCTTCAATTGTATTGAACCTTGTTTAGACCACACCAGGAGTACTGTGTGTCAGCTCTGGTCCCCTTAACTTAGGAATGATTTTATTGTAATGATGGTTCACCAGCTTGTCCCTGGGATGGCAGGGCTGTCCTATAAAGAGTGTTTGGGCAAACTGGGCCTGTATTCTCTAGAGTTTCGAAGAATGAGAGGTGATCTCATTGAAACCTACAAAATATTTAAAGGGATAGACAGGGTAGAGGCAGGTAAGATGTTTCCCCTGGCTGGAGAGGCTAGAACCAGGCGACACAATTTCAAAATAAGGGAGGAAACAACTTAGTAACAAACAAAGAAACAAAGAAAAGTACAGCACAGGAACAGGCCCTCCAAGCCTGCGCAGATTATATTGCCTGTCAAACTAAACCATTTTGCACTTCCGAGGTCCGTATCCCTCTATTCCCATCCTATTCATGTATTTGTCAAGCTGCCTCTTAAACACCACTATCGTACCTGCTTCCACCATCTCCTCTGGCAGCGAATTCCAGACACACACTACCCTCTGCATAAAAAACTTACTCCGCACATCTCTTCTAAAGATTTCTCCTCTCACCTTAAATTTATGTCCCCTAGTAATTGACTCTTCCACCCTGGGAAAAGCCTTCTGACTGTCTACTCTGTCCATGCCACTCATAATTTTGTAAACTTCTGTCAAGTCGCCCCTCAATCTCCGTCACTCTAGTGAGAACAATCTGAGTTTCTCCAACCTCTCCTCATAACTAATAACCTCCAGACCAGGCAGCATCCTGGTAAACCTCCTCTGCACCCTCTCCAATGCCTCCATATCCTTCTGGTAATGTGGCGACCAGAATTGCACGCAATATTCCAAGTGTGGCCTAACCAAGGTTCTATACAGCTGCAGCATGACTTCCCAGGTTTTATACTCAATACCCCTGCCAATGAAGTTAAGCATGACATATACCTTCCTGACTACCTTATCCACCTGCGTTGCCACTTTCAGTGACCTGTGGACCTGTACAACCAGATCCCTCTGCCCGTCAATACACTTAAGGGTTCTGCCATTTACTGTATAATTCCTGCCTGTATTAGACCTTCCAAAATGCATTATCTCGCATTCGTCCGGATTGAATTCTATCTGCCATTTCTCCGCTCAAGTCTCCAACCGATCTATATCCCGTTGTATCCTTTGACAATCCTCTTCGCAACTCCTCCAACCTTAGTGTCATCTGCAAATTTACTAATTAGCTCAGTTACATTTTCCTCCAAGTCATTTATGTATACTACAAACAGCAAAGGTCCCAGCACTGATCCCTGTGGAACACCACTAGTCACAGCTCTCCATTCAGAAAAGCACCCTTCCACTGCTACCCTCTGTCTTCTATGACCAAGCCAATTCTGTATCCATCTTGCCAGCTCACCTCTGATCCCGTGCAACTTTACCTTCTGTACCAGTCTGTCATGAGGGACCTTGTCAAAGGCCTTACTGAAATCCATGTATATAACATCCACTGACCTTACATCATCGATCCTCGAAAAACTCGATCAAGTTAGTGAGACACGACCTCCCCTTCACAAAACCATGCTGCCTCTCACTAATACACCCATTTGCTTCCAAATGGTAGTAAATCCTGTCACGAAGAATCTTCTCTAATAATTTCCCTACCACTGACGTAAGGCTCACTGGTCTGTAATTTCCTGGATTATCCCTGCTACCCTTTTTAAACAATGGAATAACATTGCCCATTCTCCAGTCCTCTGGGACCTCATCCATAACCAGTGAGGATACAAAGATTTCTGTCAAGGCCCCAGCAATCTCCTCCCTTGCTTCCCTCAGTACTCTGGGGTAGATCCCATCTGGCCCTGGGGACTTATCTACCTTAATATTCTTCAAGATGCCTAATACCTCTTTTTTGATCTCAACATGATCCAGGCTATCTACACACTCTTCCCTAGACAAATCGACCGCTAAGTCCTTCTCTTTGGTGAATACTGATGAGAAGTACTCATTTAGTATCTCTCCCATTCTGGCCCCACACACAGATTCCCACCTCTGTCCCTGAGTGGGCCCACCCTTTCCCTGGCTACCCTCTTGCTTTTTACATATGTATAAAAGGCCTTGGGATTTTCCTTAATCCTGGTTGCCAATCACTTTTCATGACCCCTTTTAGCCCTCCTGACTCCTTGCTTAAGTTTCTTCCTACTTTCTTTATATTCTCCACGGGCTTCATCTGTTCCCAGCCTTCTAGTTCTTACGAATGCTTCCCTTTTCTTTTTGACTAATCTCACAATATCCTTTGTTATCCAAGGTTCCTGAAACTTGCCTTGCTTATCCTTCATCCTAGCAGGAACATGCCAGTACTGAATTCTTATCAACTGATGTTTAAAAGCCCGCCACATGTCAGTTGTTGATTTGCCCCCAAACATCCGCCTCCAGCCTAGATTCCTCACTTCCTGCCTAATATTGTTATAATTAGGACTGGGATGAGGAGAAACCTTTTTACTCAAAGCGTTGTGAATCCTGGGAACTGTCTACCCCAGAAGCTCAGTCATTGAGTATGCTTAAATTAGAGATTGTCAGATTTCCAGATGCCAATCACGTAAAGAGATATGGGGATAGTGTGAAAAAAAGTTATCGAAGTGGATGATCATCCATGATCATATTGAATGGCGGAGCAGACTTGACGGGCTGAATGGCCTACTCCTCCTATGTTCCTATATTCCACTGTTTGTAGAATCCTGACATATCTGAAATAATAAAAAGTCACTGTGCTTTGAAGTAATTGTGTAAATGTGAGGTGACTTGAGGTTTTCCAAGAGATAATAAAGCTCTAAAGCAAGTTTTTCTTTCTATACTATTAGCAACACAACCTAATTGATAATGACACTGAAAGGAAGACCTCTTCTGAAAGCGGGATTAGGATTTAATGTTGTGATAGCGTGGAGGACTGTTCTCTTATATATGATGCTTGTTGATGTTGCTGATAAATGCTCAGTGAAAGTCTTTTAATCCACTTCCTGCTGAGTACAAAAACGTAACCAAACCAGTCTCTTCCTTTCAAAAAAAAATCAATATAACTACTTCTAGTAAATGGTGATTAGCTCAACTCATCATTGTGCAATTGCAAAGTGACACAATTGCTGCACCGAATTACTCACAGGCCAGAACAAAATTCTTCACTGGGGACTTGCAGTGAAGATACATTGCAGTCATAGCAGTCCTTGTTGGGATAATCAGACCAATCTCAGGCTTCAACAGATCAATACAAACAAACAGCCCTGAGCAGCGATCACAGTCTTCCATCATGTTTGTGCTCAAAATCCCACCACAAGGGTTAATCAATTCTTGTCCTATTGCCATAACTTATATAAAATAACAAAAAAAAACATCTTCAATGGAAATAAATCAAAAATCCAACTTATTTTACCTTTTGGCCACATTGCGTTATTGACCTATTTTGGAATTTATAATTGCCTTTGTCCCCAGTGGAAACTAACCCAAGTCATAAATTACTTCAAAGGTCAATACCAAACTGGCAATCATGCTGACCCATAGGTGCTTGGTTGATAACCTGATATTAGCAATTGATTGATTGTTAAGTTGGTTTCTCTTTAGGGCAGAAGCCGCTTCTTTGGATATCCTGCATGCTTATCATGATTGGACGTGTCTACCAACTATTGGTTCTAACATGTCTGTCTATTGTCATCAAATCTCCATATGTGGAATAAACAAGCTCTCCATTTTTGTTTTAGAAGGGACTCAAAGCTCTTTAATAGTTAACCGCTTGTTAAATTTGATTTGCTACTAAAGGAACAGCAGATTTATTCCTTGAGTCTAGAAGGTTAAGGAGGTAATCTAGATTACAACAATGACTACACTTCAGATGGGTTTTGTTGGTTGTAGAATGCTTTGGCACATTCTGAGGAGTTTAAGATGATTAAAAGAGTTATTAAGGATGATAGAGAGAAATCACTGGGTGGAGATGCCCAGGACAAGTGGGAATAACATTTAAATTAGGGCTATAAGGCTATTCGGGGATGATGTCAGGAGGCACTTCTTCACCAAAAGGATATTGGAAATCTGGAACTCTCTCCCCAAAAAAAGCTATTGAGGCTGAGGCCAATTAAAAATTTCAAAATTGAGATTGATAGATTTTTGATAGACGAGGGTTTTAAGAGTTAGGGAACTAAGGTGGGTGGATGGAGATAAGATACAGAGAGGCCATGGCCCAATTGAATAGCTGAAGAGGTTGAAAGGCCTCCTCATTTTCCTATTACTGCGTTATTCCCTATTATGGATTTACAGTGGAATGTGTATTATGTTCTATACTCAAAGGAACTGTTGCTTAACAAAAAATGATAGATAATCAAGAGTTCTCAAAACGTTGTTCTTGGCTGTTGTATGGCAATACCTCAGGCACAGGAACAAGCATAAGTAAAATGCACGTAACAAGGATTGAATAATATGATTGGAGAAGATTGGTGTTAGCAACCTGTGCAAAGAAATGTTTTGCACCAGAATTTCATCCCATGGAAATTCTGCTAGCCAATGATGACGATGGGCAATTGGAGTATAGTTCACACAAATTGCAATTCTAAATTTACAAGTTGTGTTATGACAAATGTGACACAGCAAAGTCCCACCATGATTCACAGAATCACAGAATCACAGAATCACAGTGCAGAAGAGGCCCTTCGGCCCATCGAGTCTGCACTGACACATGAGAAACACCTGACCTACCTACCTAATCCCATTTACCAGCACTTGGCCAATAGCCTTGAATGTTATGATGTGCCAAATGCTCATCCAGGTATTTTTTAAAGGATGTGAGGCAACCTGCCTCCACCACCCTCCCAGGCAGCGCATTCCAGACCCTCACCACCCTCTGGGTAAAAATGTTTTTCCTCACATCCCCCCTAAACCTCCTGCCCCTCACCTTGAACTTATGCCCCCTTGTGACTGACCCTTCAACCAAGGGGAACAGCTGTTCCCTATCCACCCTGTCCATGCCCCTCATAATCTTGTACACCTCGATCAGGTCGCCCCTCAGTCTTCTCTGCTCCAGCAAAAACTATCCAAGTCTATCCAACCTCTCTTCATAATTTTAATGCTTCATCCCAGGAAACATCCTGGTGAATCTCCTGTGCACCCCCTCCAGTGCAATCACATCCTTCCTATAATGTGGTGACCAGAACTGCACATAGTACTCCAGCTGTGGCCTCACCAAGGTTCTATACAACTACAACATAACCTCCCTTCTTTTGTAATCTATGCCTCGATTGATAAAGGCAAGTGTCCCATATGCCTTTTTCACCACCCCACTAACATGCCCCTCCGCCTTCAGAGATCTATGGACACACACACTGTGAACAATTTTGGCCCCCTTATCTAAGGAAAGATATATTGGCATTGGAGTCAGTCCAGAGAAGGTTCACTAGGTTGATCTTGGGGATGGGGGGATTTCTGTATGAGGAGAGGTTGAGTAAGTTTGGCCTTTACTCATTGGAGATTAGAAGAATGAGAGGTGACCTTGCTGGAACATATAAGTTTCTTAGGGAGCTTGACAGGGTAGATACTGAGAGGTTGTTTCCCATTGTGGGAGAGTCTAGGACTTAGAGGGCATAATCTCAGAGTAAGAGGTTATCAATTTAACCAGAGATGAGGAGGAATTTCTTCTTTCAGAGGGTAGTCAATCTGTGGAATTCTTTACCGCAGAGGGCTGTAGAGGCTGGGTCATTAATATAGTCAAGGCTGAGATGGGCAGATTTTTACTCAGTAAAGGAATCAAGGGTTATGGGGAAAAGGCAGAAAAGTGGAGTTGAGGATTATCAGATTAGCCATGATCTCACTGAATGGCAAAACAGACTTGATGGGCCAAATGGCCTACTTCTGCTCCTGCGTCTAATGGTCGTATGGTCTTGTGGATGTTTAGCATCTCCCTGAATAAGCATACAGGATCTTGGTTAAACATATCATCCAAAGGCAGCACTCCAACAGTGCAGCACTCTCTCAGTACTGCACTGAAACGTCAGCCTCAATTTTGTGCTCAGGTCTCTGCAGTGGAGCTTGAACCCATGATCTTCACGTGAATGTGCGACCCACTGAGCAATGGCTGAAACCCTAATAGAGAGTGAAACAATAGGCATGGTATGGATGGCTGTAAGGAACAGGTTTCTAACAGCCAAAGAGCAAGATTGCTTTCTGTTAACAATTTTAACATGCAACTGAAGGGGGAATCATGAGTTGAAAATCCATCAGCTCTATCAGATAAAAAATGTTACAATTCTTCAAGAGGTTATAAAGGTGGAAGAAAAAGAGACTCAAGCTGGTGTACAGGCCCCGAGTGACTCAAAAGAATCTGGTAAATCACTGAAACTAAATGAAAACACAGCTGGCAGCTGTGTGACAGCTCAAGAGTCTGTGGAAATGTGAATCTCCAATTCCATTGGGTCTCTGGAGGTTGTTTCATTTATATTAAAGAGTGCTATAGATAATGGGAGAAGCACACATCTGCCGTTGAGATTTAAAGTGGTTTTTGAGCTTTCTTTTATGCTTCATGAATGATTAAAATGGGAAGTGGTTTACTGAGTACATTTACTGTGACCTTATGGCCAATTAAATACTACCAGTAACTGATAATTCATGGAAAGTTGAAGTGGATATTTTTGCTTACTTTTCTGTGAATTTTTCTAGCCATCAGTGTGAAGCATGTTAGTACTGGGCAATGGGTCATTTCGCATTTCAGACCCCCTCTGCCATAGTAAGCATGGCCAGGCCAGATGCTAATTAGGTGGCAAGCAAACTTCCTTCTCTGTTGACTTCACATATACCTATCCCCAGATTGGAGTGTGACAATTTTCCATTTCTTACTGTTGTCATATGCCTTTAAGGGACAGCAGCATGCCATTACTTTAAGGGAAGTGTGTCATGTGATCCAGCCTGAGTTTCACTTCATCCTTCGGTAGATCACGGACACACAGTCCTGCTCCTCTGATGCCTTCAAGCTTTCCATCCATGTATATCTGTTCACATGTGCCTAGAATTAATAACTGAACCCACAACATGTTTGCAACAATCCCTTATGATCGATTTGTACCTTTATATCATATTAGCACACATGACACTTACCAGACTTATTACAGCTATAATGGGTTCTAATACTTCTCATCCTGGACCTTTCCAGCCAGTCAACAAAGGAGACATTCAAAAGTGTGCATTGTTCACATAATTATTCTACCCCCATAATGAAACTAATTCTTATAGTCTCTCAAGTACACATACCGTACACCCAGGAAGCACTAGGACATTTAGGTTGCAACTGCTAAAAGCCCATTGGTAGTCTGCTTGTCTATTAGCAGATACAACTCAATTGGTCAGCATCTAGAGACATTTGAGGAAAATATTCTGATGGAATACAAAGTCTTTATTTTATAATAATTTTAAATAGTTATAGTACACCATTCAAAAGGGGGTTAGTATTCCTTTGAGATCTTCCTTTTGTTCTTTCACTGCATGTTAACTACACACAGCCATAGAACTTACTTGGTTCTATTTGAATCTGTTACGTACATGGCTACCTAGATACTGTGAAAAGATGCAAGATGTAACAAACTATTAAATCATCCCTTCCCACGCTCCCACACGCCCAACGAGCCTAGATTAATGAACTAGAGCTACAATATTACAGTTCTTCTCTGAACGCACTCCCTCTCAGTGCAGTTTCTAACTGGAAGCATAGGAAATCAATCCTGCAGTCTTGTTTTTTATAAGATGTTCGACAGCCATTATACAGAGAGGATTTAAACCTCATCGTAATGTATTTTTGTTTTCTTGGACTGTACTGCGGGGTTTGCTAAGATGTGCTTTTATTGGGTACAAAGTTCAAAGGGGATGCTTTATCATCAAAGAAAACATGTTTTTGAAACTCACAGGCATTCCAGGATATTTCTGTTCCTCTTTGATCTGCTATTGCCTATAAGGAGACTAAAAGGCCTTTGTTTATTCATTTATAGGATTTAGTGTCGCTGGCAAGGCCAGAATTTATTATCAAACCCTAATTGCTGTTGAGGATGTGATATTGAGGCACCTTCTTGTACCACTGCAGACCTTGTGGTGTAGGTACACCCAGCACCCCCTACTCCACACCCACCACCCCCCCCAAACCCCCCCCACCCCCCTACCCTCCACCACTCCCCAGGGCAAGTTCGGAGGCAGTTGGCAGGGAGCCATTTGATTAATCAGGGGATTGCAGGGTGGGGAATCTCACCTCTCCCTTGGCCTTCCCAAGGAAACTCTGGGCAGAAAGTGTGGAGGTTGGCTTTCCCATCCGAAAGCCAATTGATGCCCTTAAGTAGCCACTTACGAGCCAATTAAGGACCTTATCCCATCGCCACAGGTCTTTAACCAGTGGTAGGAGGGGGACACACCATCAAGGGGGGTCCGCTTAGCAAGCACTATCGTGTTTGCCAGCATTGCCAGCAGCTGAACACGGGTTGGGGGGTGGGTGGGTGTGGTGAAAGAGAGGGGGACAGGGTTGGAGGAGGGAATCCCTAGTTCATGGACACTCTGTGCCCAATTGAGAGGCCTGGCATGGGGAAGTGGGGCCCCACAGGAAGCCATCCTGTGTCCTGCTGTCCTTGCTTCTGACCCCCCCCCCGCCATCTTGCCTGGCAACCTCCTCCCCATGATGCTCATCCTACCCACATCCACCTCTGCCAGGGGATCCATGGCCGATCCCTGCTGAAGGGCAGAGTGTAGTATTGGCAGTGCTCCCAGAGTCGCTGGCTGTACTGCAGGGCTCCCAGCCTCTGGTTGAGCAGAATTTTCACCCCACTTGGGACTAAATCGCCTGGGAGGCCTGACACTCTTTGGGTAAGTGCTGATTACCTGGTAATTGTGTTGGGTCTCCCAGAGCGAAGCAACATGGGATTTCCACTGGTTCTCCGAATGGTGCTGAGAACCCCCTCACCCATATTAAATTCTGCCCTTTATCTCTGTTTCTCTCTCCACAGGTATTTCCAGAACTGCTGAATATTTCCAGCATTTCAAGTTTTTATTTCAGGTTACCAGCATCTGCAGTATTTTATTTTGTATGTCCGAGCCAGGACGGTGTGTTGCTTGGAGGGAAACACACTGGCTGTGGCGTTCCTACGTACCAGCCTTCCTTGTCCTTCTAGGTGGTACTGGTCAAGAGTTTGGAAGGTGCTGTCGATGGATGCTGGGCAAGTTATTGAAGTGCATTGCGTAGATGGTACACACTGCTGCCGCTGTGTGTGGTGGTGGAAGGAATGAATGTTTTAGGTGATGGATGGGCACTGATCAGCAGGCTGCTTTGTCCTGGCATGGTGTTGAGCTTCTTAAGAGCCTGCTGAATATTTCCAGCATCTCTATTATTGTTATTCTTTTGTACATTTGTGAACATTGTGGATAGTCTTCTTCAGCCTTGAAACATTTTATATTTGTTGCGCATGTTTAGTCATTGCAACTTCAAACTACCTCTGCGTCATTTTCAACGTGTTATTGATGTGTTACTTAAGCTGTTAAATTAATCCAAACATTTAGCTTGGATTCATTTGCTTGGCAAAGTGTTATTTTCCAATTTGGCACGTGGCATGGAAATGAGATGGAGAAGTCATGTGTTCTTCCATCAGCAATATACTATAATTATAAATTCATTGTTAAACAATGGTACATAAATCCAAACATGCTGTCAATGAGTTTCTTTTCATACGGAACTTGTTCAGCTTTTAAAACCTGTTCCGGTGACGTGACCACAATTTCTGGCTTCTTGCTTATCCCAACTTGCATTGTTCTACCATTGGTGGCCATGCCTACAGCTGTCTAGGCTTCAAACTCTCCAATTCACTCCCTAAATCTCTTTGTCTCTCTATCTTTCTACTATCCATAAGATGCTCCTTAAAACCTACCTCATTGACCAAGCCTTTATGAATATCGCCTTCTGTGGCGCTGTCAAATTTTGTCAGATAACGCTCCTGTGAAGCACCTTGGGACATTTTATGACATTAAATGAGATATATAAATGTAAGTTTTTGCTGATGCTTGTAGTGTTCAATTGTTCTGCATTTGATCATGTGCGCCTGTTTACTCTTGATGCTCACTGTGCTTGATTACTTAAGCCTGGGTGTGGACTTGGTAAAAGTAAACAACCAGCAGAAAGAGCTGGAATCCAGAGCTGAAGCATGGAGCAGACATTTTAAAGTACTGTGAATAAAACCTGTTACACGTATAGAAACTAGTGTCATCTCTGCATAAATTTGACATATAGAATATTGTTACGATCAGTGAGGACACGAGATACTCAACGTTTCTTTACCACTCCTCGATTGATCATGAGGGTTTTTTGTAATTTATGAGGATAAAGATATTAACTCAGTGTCTGTGCTTAACAATTTACATGCTGATTGAGAAGAACTCTGTCCGACAGGCTTTCTTGAGATTTAGCACCAAGGGGTTAGAATTTTTGTGCTAAAAACTCACCCAGGTAAAGATATTAGGATATTTAAAAAAGATAAGCATTGTGAAAGAGGTAGAGCTCTGAGCTTGAGAACAAGAAAAAAGACAGGATGTTGCAGCTCCATTAGCAGACAACTCCCCTAGGTCGTCCAAAAACAAACAAGGTGTTGTAATAGAACTGAGTTCCTAAGAAGAGTCATGTGGACCTGAAACATTAACTCTGTTTCTCTCTCTGCAGATGCAGTCAGACCTGCTGAGTTTTTCCAGCATTTTCCGTTTTTATTTCAGATTTCCAGCATCCACAGTATTTTGCTTTGAATTCAAAATAGGTTTTCTGTTGCATGACCTCTCTCCCCTTCATGAGTTAGTTATCGCACAGAAGGTAATTGATTAGCTCATGTCTGGATAGACATTAGCTATTGTTTTATGGCCGCGGTGATTATTTTCTTTAATGTCCCAGCCATTGCCTCAGTAGACTTCCTGTCTCTGTCCGAGAGGTAGCTTTATAGAAATGGAAGTACTGAAAGCCGGCTACAGTTTCAGTTTATCTTTAATTCTTGATATCAGCAAGTGTGAAATTCCATAGGTTAGCCTTTGTATGTTTAATTGTAATTCACACTGGGAACTTCTAGAAGCTGACCAACTTGTAATACCAGACATGTCAGGTGACCTTAAGTGAGTGATAAAAGCAAAATACTGCGGACGCTGGAAATATGAAATAAGAACAGAGTTAACGGTTCAAGTCTGCATAACTCTTCCTCAGAGCTCTGAAGATGAACCATGTGGACTCGAAACGGTAGCTATGTTTCTCTCTCCACAGATGCTGTCAGGCCTGCTGAGTTTTTTCCAGCATGTTTCGTTTTCAGATCTTAAGCCAGTGTCTTTGCTGGTCATAAAAAAGCCCTTTTCAAGAATTTCAATCTGTGACCAGCTGATAAAATTAATTTTACACGTGCACTTGTCACATTGTCATGACACCATACAACACTGCCGATGCAGTTAACAAAATTGTTAAACTGGCAAAGCACAGCAGCTGTAATGTGAGTCAGACCCCAAAAAATAACAAAAGGAGGAAGGTTGAGTTGATTCGATTTCCAAATCGCATGTAGACCCTAGAGTGCAAACGTGCTTTAAATTTCAGATCACACTGAAATGTCATTTGACGCAAACTATGTAAGCTTGCCTTGCACAAACTCACTGAGCGTGACTATTTGCCCCTATTGTGTTCCATGGTCTTTAGAAAGGTGCCACTGCTAAGCAAGGTCACGTAGGTAACTTCAAGATGTTGCACTAAATAGATAATTTGTGTCACTTAACTGATCCATCTGCCCTGCAGAATAACACACATAGTTTCAGAGGGGAGATGGTGACATAATAGTAATGTCACTGGACTAGTAACCCAGAGGCCTGGGCTAATGTTCTGGAGGCATGAGTTCAAATTCCACCACAGCAGCTGATGAATTTTAAATTCAATTAATAAGTCTGGAATTGACAGCTAGTCTCGGTAATGGTGACCATGAAATTATCATCAATTGTTGTAAAAAAAAACCCATCTGGTTCACTAGTGTCCTTTAGGGAAGGAAAAATCTGCTTTCCTCACTCAGTCTGGCCCACATGTGACTCCAGACCCACTCTTAACTGCCCCCTGTAATGTTCAGTTGATGAGCAACAAATTGTGTGGTGCCCTCTTCCTTGGTCTAAAGGTTCTTGTCTTGGATACCAACAGCACACAACTTGGATGAAGTTTCACCAAAGGTGATACACCTTTATTAAACCATTAAGTAATAGTACATACTCACAAAAATACCAGTTGCTTCGCTTCGCTGCGAGCTGGAGTTTGTCTCAGTGGTCAACCCGATGACGAGTCCTCAGTGTGTGACTTCTGAGTAACTGGCCAAATCGCGCTAACCACCGCATCAAAGATGGTTCTGTGTGCTCTTTCTTTATATCTTTCTTTGTTATGGCCTTGTGCCATATAAGGTAAAGTCTGCTTTTAGTCCATTTAATTTGTTTTTAATTAGATCACTGTACTTCTCCCTGCTTTCTCCAGATGTCCCCTTGGCTAGGCCCCCCATGAGGGCCACACTAGAGGTACCATAGCCAGCTTGATACCACTTTGTTATCTCCAACACTGTTATCCATCTCCAGAGCTGGGAGAAAGCAGCGTGTTTATTGCCCCTTAATTGAGCTCGGTCTGTTTATCTTCCTTGGTAAGAGCCCTCCGACAGGTTAAATCAGTTTGTGGAACTTTCTGATTCTGGCATGGCTTTGGCTTGACCGAGTTAACCATCATGCTTTGTGTTTTGAGCCCACAATGGAGTTCAGTGCAGTTCTTTACATATATCTTCAGTCTGGGTCCTTCTTATACCTCGATGTTCCATGTTACCAACCATGAGACAGACTGCACACACAGGGCTACACCACAACTGATCTACCTTAATGAATATAGAATAAGTAAACAGTTACATAGTTAAAAAGTGCATTAAAAGGGTAAATAATACATTGGCTTACAGTTGCCAGCGACACCTACATCCCATAAAATAATAAAGAAGAGGTCATAAACATTGAATGCATAAAACACACACTAATTGTTATTATTCCAGAAACTGTGAGCGGAATCGTCCCAGGTTTGCACTAAGTGCAGTTGCGAGCGTGAAAAGTGACATTGTACCTGCCAGCCACAATAGTGGGTTTTTGTGCTGTATCGTCCACTTCCTGGCTCATTGATTATGCAGCCAAAGGAAACACATCGTCTCGCTGGTGGGCAACCTCTGAGTCACCCGCCACACCGTTACCTCACCATTTCCTCACTCTGGCAGCCATATCTAATCCGCAGCAGCGCACACAATTCTCGAAGTTTGCAGACTAGGACTGCTCCAGTGGAAGTCAAGAAGAGTTCAGTGACCTGTCACTGGAATGCCTTTAGGAGGCCCAGCATGTGATGTCCCCCACCCCCACCCTGGCCGCAGCAATCTCACCACTCCGGCCTGGGAGATGATGGCAGTGGTGGTCAGTGCCAACGCTGCACAGGAGAGGTTGGCGATCCAGTGCAGAAAGAGAAGGAATGATCTCATCCATACCCCCAGGGTAAGGCAACCATCTCATCACTCTAAACACACACACTCACGAGGCCATCACACATTCACTGGGATCCCACTCACTGCCAGTTCAAGGGACATCACCACCCACTCTCTCACACACACACCCTCACATCTCCACCTGGCCTCATCTCCTCTGGAGTCTGCCTCCTCAGGTCTCACTATTCTAAGGCCACTTGCACAGATCAACATGTTCCCCCCACACACACCCTGGGATACCTCCCTTCCCCAGTACAGCCCTCGCCCTGCAGCCTCTTCCCTTGCCTGAGGCCACTTCTCCCCCCACGTCTCCCCCCAAGCAAGGCCTGGCCCTGCAATCGTTAAAAAGCCACCCCTGCCTTACAGCTGCTCTGCTAGGCAGAGGCCTGATGGTGAGCCCCCTTTAAAGTGATGTGGTGCTGCCGGTGAAGCCTGGCGTTGATGACCGCGAGTGCTGCCCGAAGCAAGGCTGACAAATAAACCTCAAAGTCCTGAGCAACGTGCAGCTCGCCAGGTCCACGTGGCTCATGTTGTGAAACACCCGGCTGATCCAGCATTAAGGGATGATTCTGGCAAGCGGGGCTTATAAAGCGACGCTAAAGTAGTGAAATTAGGTTCCCGAAGTGTGGCAGTGGGAAATGCGGCCCGTCATTGACAGGTTGAGCGGATGATCGCAAACTGGTTTCACAACAGTGTGAAAACCGATTTTCGGCCTACTCGCCATATTGTCCTCTCATGCCCACCGTGACGCCTACCGCCAATGGGATCGGGCAATTCTGCCCCATGATTACCAATTTTAAAGTGTGTTGGCGGGTGTTATCGGTGTGATTTTCTAATCCAGGTGTGCATTATCACCTGCATCGCCAGATAAGGTGACAGTTTTTGGTGCCAATAGGCTTTTGGTTTACTGAAGACCGAGCTGCATGCCTGAAAAGTAGTGGATCTTAACCAACATGCCAATCATGTTGCATATCCTGTATTGACTCGATAAAGAAGAGAACTGTTACTTTCATCCACAACTCTCAGAGCCACCTCAAAGCATTTCAGAAACAGTGGCCGGAATTTTCCAGCCCCTGCTCCCCGCCCACCCCGCCCCACCCACCCCCGTGGCGAGGCCATCGAACCACTGAAATCTCCATTCGTATCAGCGGGACCAGAAGATCCCATCGGCAGGAAGGGCTGGAGAATTCCGGCCTGTAGCTTTGCAGTACCATAACAATTGTGAAAGCGACAAAATGCAGCAGCCAGTTTGTACTGGAGTTCCCATAATTTACCATGACGTTAATCTGGTTTCTTGTGTCAGGCCGGATAATGGAGCCACATGAAGAGATAGGGGGCATGTGACTAAAAGAACTTGGTCGGGTACTAAAGGAATGTTGTAAATGAGGAAGGAGTGGTTTAAAGGGGACTTGCAGAATCACAAAAAATTCAGCATGCTGTTACAGCAAGTCATGGGGAAGGCAAACAGAATATTGGCCTTTGTTTCTGGGACATATTGGTCTTTAATGCTGAGTAGGTAAGTAGGGAAGCCTTGTACAGGGCATTGGCGAGACCACACCCACTGTGTACAGTTTTGGTCACCATACTTAAGGAGGGTCATTCTTGTATCGGAAGCAGTTCGCTAGCCTGAGGAAGGATTGGAATATAGAAGAATAATCTGATTGAAACGTGTAAGATTTGGAGGGAGCTTGACTGGGTATTTTTTTTACTTCATTCATGGGATATGGATATCAGCAGCATTTATTGTCCATCCCTAATTACCCTTTTTCAGGGGGCATTTATAAGTCAACCATATTGCTGTGGACCTGGAGTCACATATAGGCTAGGCCAGGTAAGGGCAGCAGGTTTCCTTCCCTAAGGGACATTAGTGAACCATCTCTCCCTTAAGGCAACAATCTAGATTTTTGTTGGATTCAAACTGCACCATCTGCCATGGTGGGATTTGAACTCAGGTCCCCAGTACATTATCCTGAGTCCCTGGAATAATAAACAATACTATTAGGCCACCCCCTCCCCTGTGGATGTTTAGAAGATGATTCCTCATGTGGGAAGTTTCCAACTAAGGTGCCTCCCATTTAAGACAGAGAGGAGGAGGATTTATTTCTCTCAGAGGATGGTTAATGTTTGCAATTCTCCTCCCCAGTGAGCATTGGAGGTTGGGTTATTGAATATGTTCAAGCCTGAGTTTGACAGGTTTTTGATCTGCCAGCTGGGATTAAAGGGGTTAAGAGGGGCAGGCCAGAAAGTAGAGTTAAGGCCACAATCTGATCAGCCATCAGCAGGCTCAGTGGGCTGAATGGTTTACTCCTGTTTCTGTTTCTCAAGTTATGATGTTCTGTTCAGGGCCAATGCAGCTTAAAGCACAGCTGCTAATGGTGGAGCGATTAAAATGAGGGATGCACAAATCCTTCTTCTGGCTTTTTCCATGTCTGATTTTCCTGTATTCGCCCCACCCTGACAAAGGATTTACCCCCAGGTTCTGATAGTCTGAAAAAAATAGTGAACTCTAAAGATGTGCATCTATCAATGTTTAAAGATGGCTACTACTCACAGCTGTCCTAAAACAGATATGAAACATATGTCTCCTTATTCATTAATTCACAAACTTATTCATGCTTAACACAGACACCTTATTTTTGTGTTTTTCCTTCATTATTCTCTTCTCCATTCCTGACTTCTGCTCAGGTAAAGCAATCAGTGGACAGCAATCAGAGCAGGTGCCAGGGCTAGTTTATTCCCCTTCCTATCAAAGAAGCACTGAAGAAAATGTTGCCAACTTAATACTGTCTTTGCTGAGATCAGCAACATTGGTGGGGTGTTGGGACTGAACCCCTGACCTTCCCTTACTCCCTGCTTCAATTCCACACCAACAATATGAATTTACATTGAGGCGGTGCTTCTAATATTGCAAAACATCCCAAAGAGACATTAGTCAGCAGACTGCTTTCTAATAGAACAGCAGTGGATGATGGTATAGTGGTAATGCCACTGGG
This sequence comes from Carcharodon carcharias, assembly GCF_017639515.1. Classification (NCBI taxonomy): domain Eukaryota; kingdom Metazoa; phylum Chordata; class Chondrichthyes; order Lamniformes; family Lamnidae; genus Carcharodon; species Carcharodon carcharias. The sequence continues at coordinate 7,019,970 of NC_054474.1, read as the reverse complement.
CTAGTAATGCTGGAGCTCAAACTAACGCCCTGGGGGAACATGGTCAAATCCTACCATAGCAGCTGGTGGAATTCCAATTCATTTGGAATTTGATTTCCATCTGACTTTAAAAACTCATCTCAGGAAAACTATATTCAATTGTCATTAAAAACCCACCTGGTTCACTAGTGCCTTTTAGAGAAGAAAATCTGCTGTCCTTACCTGGTCTGGCCTACATGTGACTCCAAACCCACAGCAATGTGGTTGACTCTTAATTGCCCTCTGAAATGGCCGACAGCAAAGGATGGCCTTGCCAGTGGCACCCACATCTCATGAAAGAAAAAAAGTCACATCCTAACCTGAGCCTGTTAAAAATGCATAGCTTCCAACAAAGCCTTTTGGAATTAGGGCATAAACAGAAAGAGTTTTGGAGGAGTTCAAGTTTGACAGAGGGTATAGTAGCTGGGAGGGTGTCCAGGAATGCATTGGCCTAGTCTAGTATGGAGGTAACAAAATGAGAGTCGGAAGTATCAGCAACATATTTAATGTACTGTACAAGGCATAGCTTGTTCCATGCATCCTTTGAGGATATATGTATTAGCTGTTACAAACTAAATAGTTGTCATCACATAGGGTGGTGAAGAGTTAAATTCATTTCATGTTTCTGGCCCTCAGCAACCTCTGCCAGTGCAGATGAAAGGCCTGTGGAGTATTGATCTCACTAATACTGTAACAAACTTTGTACTCAGGGTTTTCTGAAGTTTAATCTTCTAAGGCCCACAGTAAGATTGCTTCACTGCAGATTGGAAATATTACAAGGTTATAGCTTCACGTCTGATTCCAAGCATAGTGCAGAAATGCTCTGATGTTTGGTACAATTCTGCTTTAAGAACATGAGCATGTTTAACAGGGGTAGTTCATTCAGTCCAAGAGGCTCAACTCTTCTTTGGATAGATCTAACTCACCCACCTACCTCCACACAATAAGTCCCAGTCATCTCTCTCTCCAGAAATACAGCTAATACCTGCTTGCCTCATTGCTGGCAATTGCATTTCTGGATTAGAATATTGTGGGTTTAAGCAACATACTTGAACATCAACACCTGATGTAGAACATACTGAAGATATACTGGAAGTGTTGAAAATCAAGAGGGGTCTGGACACAAATAGAGAAAAATAGTTCTCATTTGTCTGCCTCTGAACTTGCCGCACTCCATTCCCTGAAGTCCAACCCTAATATTGTCATCGAACCAGTTGACAACAGTGGCACTGTTGTAGTCTGATGTACTGACTTCTACCTAGCAGAGGCTGAACATCAGTTCTCTGGCACTTCCTCTTACCTCCTCCTGCACCATGGTGCCATTACCAAACATCAAGACATTGCACCCAGGACCGTCACGGGGGGCGGGGGTGGGGGGGTGTGGGGGGTGGGGAGCGGGTGGTGGTTATGTGCAGCATTCCCTCAGTACTGGAAACTCAACTAAATGATATGCTCAAGTCTCTGGAGAAAAGATTTAAACTCACGACATTCTGATTCAGAGGCGAGAATGCTACCAGCTGATAGGTAATAACAATCGCTGCACTCCAAAAGCAATTAATTGTGAAAAGCACTTGAAATGTCTTAAAGCACTGAAATGGCTTATAACTATAAGTATTATTTATTATTGAACCTTTTGTCCTGTCTGCTTCCCACAGCCTTTCCTGTGAACTGATTTTATTTCTCTATTACTATTTGGTGAAAAAAAAACTCAGTTAACTTCCATTTTTACTTCAAACCTATCCTGTCTTTATTTTCCGGTGGTGTTCCTGCTGTTTGAACCCTGCATGGTAACAAACGAATGACCGCTGGTCACATCAGTTATGAGCAGCAGAACAGGACAGAGGCAAAACTGTTTCCCCTCGTGTTCCCAACACCTACCTAATGCAAATATCAGGCAGGCTCATAAATGGGAGCCTAGTGGATGCACTTGGAACAAGAGGAAGGTTGTTTGCATATGCAAATCTGGGTATTAAATCGATTGTAACTTTCAATCTTTATTGCAAAGTGGATCAGGATCCCATCGACAGTCTGGTTTGGATTTAAAGCTATAACCTTCCTCCTTGATCTGAATGGATTATAAACAATCATCTTTATTTTTAGCTTTAAACGTATGGATTGGCTCGATAAAGCTGTGATCAGGGTGACAGCAACACCAGCCAAAAATGTCAATCTGATTATTCTTGGACAAGTTACCTTCTCTGGCTCCGAACCCTTTGCTTACTGTTCTCGTAGTGCCCTCGATTTTCAAAGCAGTGCTACCCACACACACACAAAGACACACACACTGAGTGAGGACAATCCTAAGTGACTATTCAGTGCCATGTCCTGAAGCAGCTTAGCAAGGTTGGATGCAGTGATGTGCAATGACACATTTATTAATGCTGCTGGTAACGCTGGTCTCTGGCTTTCTTTCATAACCTGTTATATAAAGCAAAAACCTAGCTGAGGTGAAGCCAGCATTAATAAAAACTCTCATTTTACATGTGTATCCCAGAAACAACCCCACTAACAGAGATCTAGAGAAACTTTCACCTTTTGAAACCTTTTGTCGAAAATAGTCATTCTGAAGCCTGGTCAACCAACAAAGAGAGAGTTACATCATTTTATTTTGTTCTTTCGTGAGACGAGTGCCCTTGGAAAGGCCAGCATTTGATGCCCATCCATAATTACCCCTGAGAAGGTGGTGGTGACCTCCCTTCCTGAACCACTGCAGTCCATGTGGTGTAGGTACACCCAGAGAGCTGTTAGGAAGGGAGTTCCAGGATTTTGACCCAGTGACAGTGAAGGAACAGCAACATATTTCCAAATCAGAATGATGTGTGGCTTTGATGGGAACTTGCAAATGAAGCTGTTACCATGAACCTGCTGCCTGTGTCTTTCTTGGAGGTGGAGGGTGCATGTTTGGAAGCTGTTGCCTAAGGATCCTTGGTGAGTTGCTGCATATTTGAGATAGTACACACTACTGCCACTGTGCGTCAGTGGTGAAGGGAATGAATGTTTAAGGTGGCAGATGGGATGCCTGATCAAATGGGCTACTTTGTCCTGGATGATGTCAAGCTTCCTGAGGGCTGGGAGAGCTGCACTCAGCCAGGCAAGTGGAGAGTATTGCATCACATTCCCAACCTGTTCCTTGTAGATGGTGGACAGGCTTTGGGCAGTCAGGAGATGAGTTACTCACTGCAGAATTGCCAGTCTCTGGCCTGCTCTTGGTGCCAACAGTATTTGTTTGGCTGGTCCAGTTAGATTTCTGGCCAATGGTAACCCTGAGAATGTTGATGGTGGGAGATTCAGCAATGGTAAAGCTATTGAGTATCAAGGAGAGATGGCTAGACTCTCTCTTGCTGGAGATAGTCATTGACTGGCATTGACTGGCAAAATTTGTAGCACAAATGTTACTTACTACTTATCAGCCAAAACCTGAATGTTGTCTACAGATTTTGCTACATGAACACATGGACTGCTTTCAAGATCTGAGGAGTTGTGAATGATACTGAACATTGTGGCAATCAACAGTGAACATCCCCAACCCTGACCTTGCTGGAGGGAATGTCATTGATGAAGAGGCTGAATCCTGAATCACCTCACTCCTGCTGTGAAGGAGGAATAACATTGACGTGTGATTAAAAATAAATCAGGTTCAATTATCAGGATGACAACCCTAAATCCTTTGAATCTTGAGCTGGCTACGAAAGCAATAAAAACAAAGGTTCACATTTTTCACAATTCAGGATTTCTCAATGTGTTTCACAGTCAACAGTATGTAAGAACACGAGGACATAAGAAATAAATGCAGCATGAGACCGGAAGGCCCCTCAAGCTCTACTCCACCATTTAATAAGATCATTTCTGAGCAACAAGTTCAACCCCACCTTCTCACCTAATCATCATATCCTTTGTTTACTTTAGAATATAGATCTTGGCCTTGAATATACTCAATGACTGAGCATTCACAGGCCTCTGAGGTGCACAGTTCCAAGGATACCATTCTTTGAGTAAAGACGTTGTTCCTCATCTCAATCTGAAATGAGCCTTTGTCCTGAAACTACACCCCCTAGTTCTAGACTCATCAGCTCAGGAAACAGTCCTTTCAAAATTCATTTTATGGGATGTGTGGTTCGCAGGCTGGGCCAGCATTTATTGCCCACCCCTAATGACTCTTGAGAAGGTGCTGGTGAGCTGCTCTCTTGAACCACTGGGTATAGGTACACCCAGAGTACTGTTAGAAAGGGAGTTCCAGGATCCAGCAACAGTGAAGGAAGAGTGATATATTTCCAAGTCAGGACGGCCAGTGACTTGGAGGGAAAATTCCAGGCAGCAGTGTTCCCATGTATCTGCTGTCCTTGTCCTTCTAGATGGTAGTGGTTGTGGGTTTGGAAGGTGCTGTCTAAGTAGCCTTGATGAGTTTCTACAGTGCATCTTGTAGATGGGACAGTATCTACAGTATCTACAACATCAGTCTTAGTATCTACCCTATCAAGTCTTCTCAGATTCTTATATATTTCAATGAGATATTTTTTCAAGGGTAGTCATGTTGTAATTTAGGAATCATGACATTTTTCCATAGCATGGCCCCAGAACAAATAATGAGGCAATGATCTGATAACCTGGATTTCTTTTGTAGTATTGGTTGAGGGATAAATTTGGCTAAGACACTGGAGAGAACGCCACCAGTCTTCTTTGATAATTAGTAGTGGATTCCTTGTACCCACCTAAGAGGACAGTGAGAAATCCATTTAACATCTCATTTGAAGGATGGTACTTCTGACAGTGTAGGTCTCCCTCAGTGCTGCACTGGAGTATTAGCCTGGAGTTTAGGTTCCGCTTTCTGGAGTAAGACTTGAAACTACAACGTTCTGACTCACTGTTAAGTGCTATCCACTGAGCCAGGAATGACATAAACAGCCTGTTGGAAGTCACTGAGGGTAAGTGACCCAGGTGTAATGAAAGTGTTAAGAGCATGTACTGATGTAGTCCTGATTACAGGTATGCTTGAAGCCAAAATCAAGCAGTTTTAAAATGTATACACATAAGGATCTTTCTGACATAGCTTGATTTCCAAACCAGGCTGCAATGTTGGCAGCTGGAAGATTATGAATTCCAGTCCCATTCCAGGGACTTGAGCTCCACTGTAGTATAAGGGTCTGGCACATATTGGGTTAATGTGGGACGGAGTACATTACCACCCATATAGTGATGTAAGAGGACACATGCCCCTTACCCAGGGTCAGTCTAGCGTTGGACAGACCCATGTGTACCAACAAGCATGGAGACAGCTCCTAGCTTGTACCTTTCACTGTATATTTGTAAATAGTTCTCAGAGTCAATAAAAATTTACAGTTGACCTTCATATGACTACGGAGGCTTCTACAGACCTACTGAACTGTAATCAACATGCTATAACATCCATCACTTCCAAACTGAGATTTCAGTGCAAGGCAGAGAGGGTGCTTTATTGTAAGAAGTGATGCTATTCCACTGAGAGGTTGAGCAGTTCCATCTGTCTTTTGAGAGTGGCCACTGACCAACTTATTGTCTCAGCTATGGCTCAATGCTAAGCGTAAGCAATTGCGCTAGTTGAAGCACTTTGATGTGAAAAGCAGAAATACTGAACCCAGAAATCTTATGAGGACATTATCTTACCTATTGCAGAAGAAAGAGTTCCTCTTAGCCGAGAGAGCATCTTGAGTGCATAGGTGGACTGTTTGTCAGAGTGGCTTCTTACTGGATAGAGAATGTTGTCATCCTGTACAGTAAAATTGCAATTTTTTCATGAAAAGATCTCTAGCCAGATAGTAAAACTCTTCTTTTAGAAAACATTCCCCTATTACAATATATTTATAAAATTATTTGTTCACAGGATGTGTGTGTTATTGGCTAGGACAGCATTTATTTCCCATCCCTAGTTGCCCTTGGGAAGGTGGTGGTGAGCTGCCTTCTTGAACCGCTGCAGCCCATGTGGTGTAGGTACACCCACAGTGCTGTTAGGAAGGGGGTTCCTGGATTTTGACCCAGCAACAGTGAAGGACTGGTGATATATTTCCAAGTCAGGATGGTGAACGGTCTTGGAGGGGAACTTGCAGGTGGTGGTGTTCCCATCTATCTGCTGCCCTTGTCCTTCTAGATGGTAGTGGTCATGGATCTGGAAGGTGATGTCTAAAGATGTTGGTTCCTCTAGTGCATCCTGTAGATGGTACACGCTGCTGCTACTGTGCGTCAGTGGTGGATGGAAAGAATGTTTGTGGATGGGGTACCAATCAAGCGGGCTATTTTGTCTTGAATGGTGTTGAGCTTCTTGAGTGTTGTTGGAGCTGCACTCACCCAGGCAAGTGGAGAGTATTCCATCACACTCTGGACTTGTGCCTTGTAGATGGTGGATAGGCTCTGGGGAGTCAGGAAGTGAGTTACTCACCACAGGAATCCTAGCCTCCGATCTGCTCTTGTAGCCACAGTATTTATATGGTTAGTCCTGTTCAGTTTCTGGTCAATGGTAACCTCACAAGATGTTGATAGCGGGGGATTCAGCAGCGGTAATTGCCATTGAATGTCAAGGGTTGATGGTTAGATTCTTTCTTATTGGAGATGGTCATTACCTGGCACTTGTGTAGTGCAATCTTTTGTCCACTTGTCAGCCCAAGCCTGGATATCATGCAGGTCAAGCTGCATATCAAAAATATTACTTTAGAACATCCTGAGGTCACGAAATGCATTTATATATATATTTTTTGTCTTTCTTTTATCTTCCATCCACAATGTTGTAATGCTGAGAAAAGAGACATGCTATCAAAACTTTCCATCTTGCACCCATCAGGACAGCTCATTTTTCTAAGAATTTTCCAACCATAACAGGGGAACAATTTATACGACATGAGAAGAGAATGCTGATTGTTTGGCAGGTGGGACTCTGGTGGAGGCATTGCCGTAGAGAATGCAGCATGGAAAAGTTAACTAGCCAGCTTTGTTCAAATTAAAACCTGGCAAGTCGAATCTGGTCAAGACATTGTCCTGAGGAATGAACCAGGGAGTGGCTGTGCCTTCAGCTTTTATTAAGTTTAAAAAAGTGCAATGTGTGAACATGTTCCTTTTGTCTACAAAAGACAGGGCCCTAGATGCAAATATATGTGGCCTCTAGCATGTGTAATTGAGCCAAACTGTGAGCCCCACTGATAATCTAAATTAGTTTTCAGAATAATTCTTAGCACAATCAGGATTGTTTGGGTGTTGTCCAATTGCACAGTCATAGCCAATGTTGGACACCATTTTGAGTTCTGCAAGAATGGGTTGGTTGGGTATGGCCTTTACTTTGCCTATTGTGAACAGCCATTATGAATGTGCTGTTTGATAGGATCCACCAATCATTGGGACGTGCAGCCTATATGCTTGGCAACACACTAGCATGAACAAGAACAAAGGACAAAGAACAAAGAAAAGTACAACACAGGAACAGGCCCTTTGGCCCTCCAAGCCTGTGCCAATCATATTGCCTGTCATACTAAAGCATTTTGCACTTCCGGGGTCCGTATCCCTCTATTCCCATCCTATTCATGTATTTGTCAAGCTGCTTCTTAAACACCACTATCGTATCTGCTTCCACCACCTCCTCTGGCAGCGAATTCCAGACACTCACTACCCTCTGCATAAAAAACTTGCCCCGCACATCTCCTCTATAGTTTTCTCCTCTCACCTTAAATCTATGTCCCCTAGTAATTGACTCTTCCACCCTGGGAAAAAGCTTCTACTATCTACTCTGTCCATGCCACTCACAATTTTGCAAACTTCTATCAAGTCGCCCCTCAATCTCTGTTGCTCTAGTGAGAACAATCCAAGTTTCTTCAACCTCTCCTCGTAGATAATATCCTGGTAAACCTCTTCTGCACCCTCTCCAATGCTTCCATATCCTTCTGGTAATGTGGCGACCAGAACTGTACACAATATTCCAAGTGTGGCCTAACCAAGGTTCTGTACAACTGCAGCAGGACCTCCCAGCTTTTATACTCAATACCTCTGCCGATGAAGGCAAGCATGCCATATGTCTTCCTGACTACCTTATCCACCTGCATTGCCACTTTCAGTGACCTGTGGACCTGTACACCCAGATCCCTCTGCCCGTCAATGCACTTAAGGGTTCTGCCATTTACTGTATAATTCCTACCTGTATTAGACCTTCCAAAATGCATTACCTCACATTTGTCCGGATCAAACTCCATCTGCCATTTCTCTGCCCAAGTCTCCAACCGATCTATATCCCTTTGTAGTCTTTTACAATCCTCTTCACTATCTGCAACTCCTCCAAACTTAGTGTCATCTGCAAACTTACTAATTAGCTCAGTTACATTTTCCTTCAAATCATTTATGTATACTACAAACAGCAAAGGTCCAGCACTGATCCCTGTGGAACACTACTAGTCACAGCCCTCCATTCAGAAAGCACCCTTCCACTGCTACCCTCTGTCTTCTATGACCAAGCCAATTCTGTATCTTCTCCGCCGATGCTGCCAGACCTGCTGAGTTTTTCCAGGTAATTCTGTTTTCGCTTTTGTTCTGTATCCATCTTGCCAGCTCACCTCTGATCCCGTGCAACTTTACCTTCTGTATCAGTCTGCCATGAGGGACCTTGTCAAAGACCTTACTGAAATCCATGTAGATAACATCCACTGCCCTTCCATTGTCAATCATCTTTGTCACTTCCTCAAAAAACTCGATCAAGTTAGTGAGACACGACCTCCCCTTCACAAAACCATGCTACGTCTCACTAATACACCCATTTGCTTCCAAATGGTAGTAAATCCTGTCACGAAGAATCATTTCCAATAATTTCCCTACCACTGACATAAGGCTTACCAACCTGTAATTTCCTGAATTATCCCTGCTACCCTTCTTAAACAATGGAACAACATTGGCCATTCTCCAGACCTCTGGGACCTCACCTGTAACCAGTGAGGATACAAAGATTTCTGTCAAGGCCCCAGCAATCTCCTCCCTTGCCTCCCTCAGTACTCTGGGGTAGATCCCATCTGGCCCTGGGGACTTATCCACCTTAATATTCTTCAAGACGCCTAACACCTCCTCTTTATTGATCTCAACATGATCCAGGCTATCTACACACTCTTCCCTAGACAAATTGACCGCTAAGTCCTTCTCTTTGGTGAATACTGATGAGAAGTACTCATTTAGTATCTCTCCCATTTCTTCTGGCTCCACACACAGATTCCCACCTCTGTCCCTGGGTGGGCCTACCCTTTCCCTGGCTACCCTCTTGCTTTTACATATGTATAAAAGGCCTTGGGATTTTCCTTAATCCTGGTTGCCAATCACTTTTCATGACCCCTTTTAGCCCTCCTGACTCCTTGCTTAAGTTTCTTCCTACTTTCTTTATATTCTACACGGGCTTCATCTGTTCCCAGCCTTCTAGCCCTTACGAATGCTTCTGTTTTCTTTTTGACAAATCTCACAATATCCTTCGTTATCCAAGGTTCCTGAAATTTGCCATACTTATCCTTCATCCTAGCAGGAACATGCCAGTCCTGAATTCTTATCAACTGATGTTTGAAAGCCCCCCACATGTCAGTTGTTGATTTGCCCTCAAACATCCGTCTCCAGTCTAGATTCCTCAGTTCCTGCCTAATATTGTTATAATTAGCCTTCCCCCAATTAAGCACCTTAACCCGAGGACTCCTGTTATCCTTATCCACCAATACCTTGAAACTTACTGAATTATGGTCACTTTTCACAAAATGCTCCCCTTCTGAAACTTCGACCACCTGGCCGGGTTCATTCCCTAATACCAGGTCCAGTATTGCCCCTTCCCTAATTGGACGATCTACATATTGTCTCAGGAAGCCCTCCTGGATGCACCTTACAAGTTCTGCACCATCCAAACCCCTAGCATTAAGTGATTCCCAGTCAATATAGGGAAAGTTAAATCATCCACCACAACAACTCTATTGCTTTTACATCTTTCCAAAATCTGCCTACATAACTGTTCCTCAATCTCCCGCCGGCAATTGGGAGGCCTATAGTAAACCCCCAACATTGTGACTTCACCCTTCCTGTTCCGGAGCTCTACCCATATTGCCTCACTGCATGAGCCAACCGAGATGTCCTCCTGTTGTACAGCTGTGATATTCCCCTTAACCAGCAGTGCAACTCCCCCACTTCTTCTACATCCTTCTCTATCCTGTCTGAAACATCTAAATCCTGGAATGTTTATCTGCCAATCCTGTCCATCCTTCAACCAAGTCTCTAATAGCAATAACATCATAGTCCCAAGTACTAATCCAAGCTCTAAGCTCATCTGCCTTGCCTGTTATACTTCTCGCATTGAAACAAATGCAGTTCAGACCCCCAGTCCCACTGTGTTCAGTAATTTCTCCCTGCCTGCCCATCCTCTTAGTCCTACTGGCCATATTCACTGGTTCCCAGTCATTTATTTCACCTGCTGACCTATTGTTCTGGTTCCCACCCCCTGCCATACTAGTTTAAACCCTCCTCTGTGACACTAGCAAACCTTGCAGCCAGGACATTGGTGCCCCTCCAGTTTAGATGCAACCCGTCCTTCTTGTACAGGTCCCACCTGCCCCAGAAGAGATCCCAATTACCCAGACATCGGAAACCCTCCTTCCTACACCATCTGTTCAGCCACATGTTTAGCTGCACTATCTTCCTATTTCTAGCCTCACTGACACGTGGTACAGGGAGTAATCCTGAGATTACATCCCTAGAGGTCCTGTTTTTTAACTTTCTGCCTAACTCCCTGAACTCTTGCTGCAGGACCTCGTCATTCTTCCTGCCTATGTTGTTGGTATCAATGTGCACCACGACCTTACCTCGGGGAGTCACAGCCTAGTACCAGCGAGCAGAGTCAGAGGGCGGAGTTCCAGAGCGGTGAGTATAAAAACTTTACCTCGGGGATTCGTGGCCTAGTTCCAAGGAGCAGAGTCGGAGGGCGGAGTTCCAGAGCGGTGAGTATAAAAACTTTACCTCGGGGATTCGCGGCCTAGCTCCAGGGAGCGGAGTCAGAGGGCGGAGTTCCAGAGTGGTGAGTATAAAAACCTTACCATGGGGATTCGTGGCCTAGTTCCAAGGAGCAGAGTCGGAGGGCGGAGTTCCAGAGCGGTGAGTATAAAAACCTTACCACGGGGATTCGCGGCCTAGTTCCAGGGAGCAGAGTCGGATGGCAGACCTCGGGTCTTAAAAAAAAATTAAAAGTGGCATCATGGTAAATCTGTGATCTGATTGGCTGGTAGGGCATCTGTACTGAATTTGAAACTATGGGAAGTGGTATACCACATTGCTCTATTTGTGTGACAGAACGTCTTTTTGGCTTGACAGCAACATCCTGCTCGTGGATAATTCTACTCATGTTGCCATTGCATAGTAACAGTGTGAAATGGCTAGCTTCACTTGTTTCTCAAATTTTTGAGGTGCCTTACCATTCTAGAGTATCCTGAGGTACTGGGTGCTTTTCAAGACTGAAAGTGGCGGACTTAGGCCTGTTCCTAGGTTTGAGTGATATACATTGAGTGATGGGCTGGTCAGGGTGCCATTGTTCTGCAGGATGGCTTTGGTGTGCCCTATTTCAACAAATGTCTTGAGCCCTATTTAAGAGTTTGTCGATAACTATCCTGATGAGTGGAAGACAAAAAGCTTTGACAGCATGTCTCTTTTTTCAGCAATACTCAAGTTCTGTACTACCAAACAACTATCTACAATTTCATTAAAAAGGATCTAACCAAGGGAATCTTCTTAATCACATTTAGGATCTTCTCAGACAGAAAAGATCAGATGATTCTTGACCCTGGCAGATTTATCCAAATTTTTAACATTGTCAATTATTTTTCAGGATTATTTTACTCGACAGCATCATCCAACTGTTGTGCTATATTCATATTTTTAAAAAAATTGCTTCTAACGTTGTGATATTTGATGTTTTAAGCACATGGAATGCTTTATGAAGAACATTTTTTAGTACAGTCGAAGTTAAAGACAGATTTGTAAAAAAAAAGTGGCATCTCAGCATAAATAATTGAATCTCTTTGTGAGGAAACTTATTTCCCAACTAATCAAACCTCAATGAAATATTAAGTAGCTTTTCAGTCATCAATATTAGTTAATAAAATGAGCTTGATGAATAATTAATTGCCCATCCCTGCGATATAATATTCAAATCACTTCATCATTTGCTAAGAGAAAATTGCATGGCAGCCCTGACATTATTATATTGATCAGTGTTCAGGATTATACATGAAAACAGATCATTATTCAGTGAAATAATTGATTATTTGTCAAAGGGCCTATTTGTTAATTAAAAGGATTGTCTACTTGCACTCAATATTATCAGTACAAAGGGAAATATGTAATTCTGGTACTGAATGCATTAACATGTCATCACTGTATTCACATGTTCATTGCAAATTTTTATCAATGTGCAACTACAAAGCAAGTATAGAGTGTAAAGCTATGTGCCATGAGTGTTATAGCTTAGTTGTCATACTTCGGCTGTCACACTGAAGGGAAACCACTTTAATTTAGGTAGCACCTTCTCGTGACATCGGGATGTCCCAAAGTACTTATAACCAACGAAAAGTATAGGCACTGTGGCAAAATAGCAGTAACTTACTTTTGTGTAGCACCTTTAAAATAGTAAAACATCCCAAGGTGCTGTACAGGAACATTACCAAACAAAATTTGACACAAAACCACATAAGAAGATATATTATGATCGGCGAGTAGGAGCTTTAAGGGTTGTGTCAAAGGAGGAGGGAGGTGTAGAGAGGTGGAGACATTTAGGGGAGACAGTTTTGAGCTTATGAGCTAGTCAGCTGAAGGCACAGCCACCAATGGTGGAGTTATTAATCTGGGGACATGCCAGAGGCCAGAATTAGAGGAGTGCAGAGATTCTGTGGGTTATAGGGATGGAGGTAGTTACAGGGATAGGGAGGCACAAGGCTACAGAGCGATTTGACAATGAGAATACAGAACCTTATATCAAATCCAATGGCCCAAAAATTGGAGATATCCAAAAACCGGACACTTTTAGTATGTGCCATGCATCAAATTTAACTGAGAAAAAGTTAAAAAATAACTAACCTGGAAAATTTGACTAGGTGCTGCACTGGTGCTGTGTAGCACTGGACTAGTTATTCCCTTCTCCGCTTGCGCACTGGTCTATTCCCGCGCTCTGAGCGACCCTTAACTCCACCTGATCTGCCATGACCCGAACCTCTCAACCCAAAATCTGGCAAGCTAGAAACAGAAACTAGGAGCAGGAGGAGGTAATTCGCCCCTTCGAGCTTACTCCGACTTTCAATATGATCGTGGCTGATCCTCTATCTCAACGCCATATTCCCGCTATCCCTCCATACCCCTTGATGCTCCCAATATCCAAAAATTTATTAATTTCTTTCTTGAATATACTCAGTGACCCGGCCTCCACAGCCACAGCTTGACCACCTTCTGAGTGAAGAATTTTTTCCTCATCTCATTCCTAAATGACCTGCCCCGTATCCTGAGACTGTGGCCCCTGGTTCTAGACTCCCCAGCCAGGGGAAACTTCCTCCCTGCATCTAGTCTGTCTAGCCCTGCTGGAATTTTATACATTTCAATCAGATCCCTGCATTCGTCTAAACTCTAGTGAATACAGGTCTAGTCGCACCAATCTCTCCTTGTGTGACAGTCCTGCCATCCCCAGTATCAGCCAAGTGAAACTTGGCTGCTCTCCCTCAATGGCAAGCATATCCTTTCTTAGAAAGGGAGACCAAAACTGCACACAATACTCCAGGTATGGTCTCATCAAGGCCTTGCATGAATACAGTAAGACATCTCTACCTCTGAACTCAAATCCTCTGGCAGTGAAGGCCAACATACCATTTGCCTTCCTAATTGCTTACTGCGCCTGCCTGTTTCCTTGCATTGGCTGCTGTACAAGGATGCCCAGATCCCTTTGTACATCCACATTTCCCAATATATCAGCATTTAACTAATACTCTGCCCTCCTGTTTTTCACACTGAAGCATATAACCTCACATTTATCCACGTCATAGGGCATCGACGTGTGTTTGCCCACACACAGAACTTTTCTAAATCGCCTCCTTGTATCCTCCTCACAACTCACAACCCCGCCCAGTTTTGTGTTGTCAGCAAACTTGGAAATAGTCACAGAATCACAGAATCACAGTGCAGAAGAGGCCCTTCGGCCCATCGAGTCTGTACCGGCACTTGAGAAATACCTGACCTACCTACCTAATCCCATTTACCAGCACTTGGCCCATAGCCTTGAATGTTATGATGTGTCAGGTGTTCATCCAGGTACTTTTTAAAGGATGTGAGGCAACCCACCTCCACCATCCTCCCAGGCAGCGCATTCCAGACCGTCACCACCCTCTGGGTCAAAATGTTTTTCCTCACATCCCCCCTAAACTTCCTGCCCCTCAACTTGAACTTATGCCCCCTTGTGACTGACTTTTCAACTAAGGGGAACAGCTGCTCCCTATCCACCCTGTCCATGCCCCTCATAATCTTGTACACCTCGATTAGGTCGCCCCTCAGTCTTCTCTGCTCCAACGAAAACAACCCAAGTCTATCCAACATCTCTTCATAACTTAAATGTTTCATCCCAGGCAACATCCTGGTGAATCTCCTCTGCACCTCCTCCAGTGCAATCACATCCTTCCTATAATGTGGCGACCAGAACTGCACATAGTACTCCAGCTGTGGCCTCACCAAGGTTCTATACAACTCCAACATGACCTCCCTACTTTTGTAATCTATGCCTCGATTGATAAAGGCAACTGTCCCATCTGCCTTTTTCACCACCCCGCTAACATGCCCCTCTGCCTTCAGAGATCTATGGACACACACGCCAAGGTCCCTTTGTTCCTTAAAACTTCCTAGTGTCATGCCGTTCGTTGAATACTTCCTTGTCAAATTACTCCTTCCAAATTGTATCACCTCACACTTTTCAGGGTTAAATTCCATCTGCCACTTATCTGCCCATTTGACCATCCCGTCTATATCTTCCTGCAGCCCAAGACACTCAACCTCACTGTTAACCACCCAGCCAATCTTTGTGTCATCCGCAAACTTACTAATCCTACCCCCTACATAGTCATCTATGTCATTTATATAAATGATAAATAATAGAGGACCCAGCACAGATCCCTGTGGTACGGCACTGAACACTGGCTTCCAGTCACTAAAGCATCCTTCTGTCATCACCCTCTGTCTCCTACAATTAAGCCAATTTTGAATCCACCTTATCAAATTGCCCTGTATCCCCTGTGCATTTGCCTTCTTTATAAGTCTGCCATGTGGGACCTTGTCAAAGGCTTTGCTGAAATCTAAATAAACTACATCAACCGCACTACCCTCATCTACACACCTGGTCAGCTCCTCAAAAAATTCAATCAAATTTGTTCGTCATGACCTCCCTCTGACAAAGCCATGCTGACTATCCCTGATCAAACCTTGCCTCTCCAAGTGGAGATAGATTCTCTCCTTCACAACTTTCTCCAATAGTTTCCCTACCACTGACGTGAGACTTAATGGCCTGTAGTTCCCTGGCTTATCTCTACAACCCTTCTTAAATAGTAGAACCACATTAGCTGTTCTCCAGTCCTCTGGCACCTCCCCCATTGGTTTCCTCATCCAAGTCATTTATATATATCGTGAATAGCTGAGGCCCAAGCACTGCTCCCTGCAGTACACCACTAGTCACCGTCTGCCATCCGGAAAAATTATTCCCACTCTCTGTTTCTGGTCTGTCAACAATTCTCAGTCCAAGCCAGCATATTACCCCTGATCCCATGTGCTTTAGTTTTGCCCGCTAGCCTCTTACATGGGACCTTATCAAAAGCTTTCTCGAAATCCAAATACACCACATCCACTGGTTCTCCCTTATCTGTTCTATTAGTTACATCCTCAAAAAACCCCAGTAGATTAGTTAAGCATGATTTCCCTTTTATAAACCCATGCTGACTTTGTTTAATCCCATTAATGCTTTCCAAGTGTTCACTTCTTTTATAATAGAACCTAGCATTTTCCCCACTAATAACAATGATGTTAGACTAAAACAAAAACAGAATTACCTGGAAAAACTCAGCAGGTCTGGCAGCATCGGCGGAGAAGAAAAGAGTTGACGTTTTGAGTCATGAGGACTCGAAACGTCAACTCTTTTCTTCTCCGACGATGCTGCCAGACCTGCTGAGTTTTTCCAGGTAATTCTGTTTTTGTTTTGGATTTCCAGCATCCGCAGTTTTTTTGTTTTTATGATGTTAGGCTATCTGGTCCGTAAGTCTCTGTTTTTTTTTCTCTCCCTCCTTTTCTAAATAGTTGGGTTACATTTGCCACCCTCCAATCTGTAGGAACTGCTCCAGAGTCTATAGAATTTTAGGAGATGATCACCAATAGAACCAATAATTCCAGGGCCACTTCCTTTACTCTTCTGGAATTATCAGGCCCTGGGGATTTTTCAGCCTTTAACCCCATTAATTTCTTGAGCACCATGTTTTTACAAATACTGATTTTCTTCAATTCCTCCCTCTCGCTAGACCCTTGGTTCCCTAACATTTCTAGGAAATTATTTGTGTCCGTTTTGTGAAGACAGAACTGAAATATGTGTTCAATTCTTCTGCCATTTCTTTGTTCCCCATTATAATTTCCCCCATCTCTGACTGTAAGGGACCTACATTTGTCTTTGCTAATCTTTTTCCCTTCACATATTTATAGAAGTTTTAACAGTGAGTTTTTATATTCCCTGAAAATTTGCTTTTGTATTCCATTTTCTCCTTCTTGATCAACCTTTTTGTCCACTTTTCCGGAATTCGAAACTGCTCCCAATCCTCAGGCTTGCTGCTTTTTCTGGCAATTCTATATGTCTCCCCTTTGGATCTAATACTATCCCTAATTTATTTTGTAAGCCATGGTTGAGCCACCTTCCCTGTGTTATTTTTTGCGCCAGGCAGGAATGAATAATTGTTGTAATTCATGCATACATTCCTTAAATATTAGCCATTGCCTATCCACTGTCAACCCTTTTAGTAAGGTTTCCCAATCCATCATTGCCAACTCACACCTCATACCCTCATAGTTCCCTTTATTTAGATTCAGGACATTAGTTTCGGGTTCATCTTCTTCACTCTCCATCTTAATGGACAATTCCAACATTTTGAGATCGGTCTTCCCCAAGGGACCACAAAACAAGATTGTTAATTAACTCTTTCTCATCGCACCATACCCAGTCTAGGATAACCTGCTTTCCAGTTGGTTCCTCAGTGTATTGGTCTAAAAAAACTATTGCATACATATTCTAGGAAATCCTCCTCCACAATCTTATTGCTCCTTTGGTTTGTCCAGTTCTTTGTAGATTAAAGTCAACCATGATTACAGTTGTACCCTTATTGCATGCATCTCTAATTTCTTGTTTAATGCTTTCCCTTACCTCTACGTTACTGTTTGGGGTCTATAGACAATCCCTACCAACATTTTCTGCCCTTTGGTGTATCTTATCTCCATCCAAACAGATTCCATATCATGATTTTCCAAGCCAATATACTTCCTCGCTATTGCATTGATTTCCCCCTTTACTAACAGTGTTACCCCACCTCCTCTCCCTATTTGTCTGTCCTTCCTAAATAGTGAATACCCCTGGATCTTCAGTTCCCATCTTTGGTCACCCTGCAGTCATGTCCCCATAATTGGAACTATATCATAATCTGCAATCCGGCACAGCCTCGGCCCCAAGGTCGTCGGTCTTGAGGCACTGAGTCTGTATGAAAATTGATGTGTTGCTGCAATAGGAGTTATGTAGGTCAGCATGCACTGGGGATATGGATGAATGGCATTTGGTGTGAGTTAGGACACAGGCAAGAGATTTTGAAGGCACTCAATCTTCCAGAGATTGGAAAATAGAAGCCCAATTAATAGCGCACTGGAATAAAAGAAACATACATCTGTAGAGTGTCTTTGAAGAACTCGGGACATCTCAAAGTGCTTTACAGCCAATGTATTACGTCTGAGTGTTTGTTATAATGTAGGACACACAGTAGCCCATTTACCCACGGCAATATGATAATGAACAGATATTCTGCTACATATTTAGGATTGAGATATATTTTTTCGATGGAACAAACCCAAAGATTTTAGCAACCATGTTGAATACTTTAAATCCAAGGTTAACAAGGGAATTGGGAAAGGCAATTTAAGCAAATTACCCACGGTGAGGATGGGTTTAGATATCAGGTGAGATATGCTGAAAATGAGGAAGTCAATGGTGAAATCAAGTACATTTTCAACCAAAGGTAAGAGACCAGTGGAAAAGATTACCGGGGAATGAACTGTACAAATGGATTCATGAAGCATGATTTGAGAGAGAAAGAGGATTGAAAGGCATGCAGAGAAGGCAGGGAAGTGACGGTGTAAAAAATATATATATATACACACACACACATGACACACATGTACCAACCCTTTACTCTTTTTCTAGAGGTATCACTATGACACTGATCTGATCAGGGACAATGTCAGTTGGAAGCTGAGAAACTGACACATGCCATGACTTCAGAAATGCAGCACGTGAATGAAATTCATGCTTAAAAGCATCAAGCTGGAGCAGTTCCATGGCAGGAACAGACAATTGTCATCAAGATGTTAATTTCACTCTCTTGCCGTTTGTAACCTGTCTCTCTGCTGCACTCTGCAATGCCTTGACGGAGTGGGCAGGTTTCAACAAGAAACAGATACACTTTATTGCAGAGAGCTTTTCTCAAGTGTTGCATGCTCAATCAGAACTCTCGTCAGGAAGCCCCCATCCCGCAGATTGCCCACGCTTAGGGTTCATTGGTAGGAGCCTCCAAGAACTATCACGTGACCTCGATGGACAGTAGGGGGTGCTATTCCTTCGGATACTAAATCTCCTCCCCCTTTAGTTTTTGACAGTTTCTATTTACAGACAACATTTGAATATCCAACATCGTGTATATAAATGAAAGCAAAATGCTGCGGATGCTGGAAATTGAAAACAAAAACAGAAAATGCTGGAAAGGCTCAGCAGGTAGGTCCAACAGCATTTGTGGAGATAGAAACAGAGTTAACGTTTCGAGTCCGTATGACTCTTCTTCAGAGCTAAAGAGAAGTAGAAATGTGATTAACTTTATACTCTTTAAGTGGGGGTGGGGCAGGTGAAGCTGGATAGAAGACCAGTGATAGGTGGGAGCAAAGGAGACATTGACAAAGAGACAGAGGAAGGAAATATGGTTGAGAAAGTGAGTTTTGGTAAACACCTTGTCAAACGCCAGGGGGTTTAACCACTGGAACGATGGGTGCTGCCCATTCTGAGAATTGGACAGGGTGGATGATGCCCAGCTTTTCTAACCAGCACAGTTCTACATCCACCTTCTCCTTCAGCACATAGGCACAGGTCTGGCCTTAAAGAAATGTGGTGTCGCCTGAGGATTCACATATATTTTTGTTTGTAAGCCTTTTACCCTCCCTACTTCATCCCGAAATACGCTGTCATATTTGCCTAGCAGTTCAGGAACTCCTCCTGTTTTCAGGTGAAATACTTGAGACAGTCAAGCTTAATTTCCTGTAACCGTTCTCAGCCCAGAAGACTAGGTCCTTTTCCTGTCACTATTATCACTGGAACCTGGGCTGTCCATAAGACACTGGTACTTTGGTGAGGTAATTATGGCTTTATATAATGTGCAGTATATCTTTAAGAAGAATATAATAAAGGATTATCACATGATCTTGCGTAACCAGAAGAGCAGCGCAGTCTACCTCTGTAGTCAGTAATCTGTAGCTAGTAGCCAGAAGTATGGAGACAGGGCTTGATATAGAGGCACACATATGTAGCTGCTGAGTACCTTGTATTTAAACAGAATATATTCCACCTAAGAAGTGTCTGCTGATCAGCTCTCCCTATAGTACCGATCCCTCAAACAAGCGTGCAACTGAGATTCACAAGTCTCCACATGTGGCGATGTCCTTTCCCTTAATGGATTCCCCAGTTTGTGTCTTTAATTTAGCAGTTGTCCACTCCAGATTCAGTGGCTAGGCACCTTCATTTAGGTATTTAAATGTGTCTTCTCCCACTACTGTGGTTGAAACTCCCATATCTGCCTCTATTATTAGTGGCTTCTCATTAACTAGGATTGCGACAGTGATAGGTTCAGTTTTTACAGCGGTGATGTTATCCAGGGAATAGATGTCGGTATCAGCAGCTTCAGATTCTGCTGCATTCTTTAATTCAGTCATGTTAGTTTGCTGCCTTATGGGCTGTTTTGACTCGACCTGCATTGCCTTACTATGTGAGCTTTCTCAAGGCAGTAATGGCATTCTGCCTCCTTAAATCTGCATGTGTCCGGTCCGTGGTCACCCCCACATCTATAACAAATTAACCTTGGAGTTGCTGCTGGAGCACTTCTACTGGGCCTTTTCATGTTTCCAACAGCGGACATTGCCTCTCGCTTCGATGATGTATCTCTGGTTTTCATGCCACGCTCAGCAGTAGGTTCCTGCCTCACATGAAGAACAGAACCATGTTGTAAATGTTGCACAACCTGCGAGACTCTCGCATCGCTTTCAACGGTGAGGGTTATTTCCAGGGCGCACTTCAAGTTGATGTTGACCTCAGCGAGTTAATGGCACTGAATGGCATTGTCTTTAACTCCACAAATGAATCGGTCCTGTAGCATATTAACTACCCGACTACTGAACTAAGACAAGTTGAGATTGCATCTGAGAGAAGTCTGGCCAACAGTGAAGTCAAAAATAAGGCCGAGACTAAATTCTTCGGTAAAAAAGAAGAATATACGTAGAAGGAGGATGCAGAATTACTGGTGAGGTGCCATTTTTGTACAAGGCTAAGCCTGATGCATCCCAATTTGGAAGGGAATGTGGAGAAAAGTCAAGGGAACCAAAAAGCCACTCATGATTTGCATAGTCATGAGCGACAATTTACTGTTGGTTATTTTGGTGGAAGACCAAAATGGTTACCTGGTAAAGTAAGCTCTGTGACCGGACCATTATTGTACCACGTGGAAGTGGAGGGCTGGATCACCCAGAAGCATGTGGATCATTTAAGAAAAAGTGAGATACCTCAACAAAATGATGTTCCACCTGTGACCATTACTGAACCAATGCTTCCTGTTGAAGTTGCTCAACGAAGGACAGGCATGCCCGATGTCTCTGTAAGAGTCCAATACACTGAACTGCATTTGCCTAATGAGGTACCTGATGTTAATGTGGCTTCAGAGAAAGTGTTTCCTGCAAAAGAATCTGAAACCACGTATCAGGAAACCACCTGAAAGACTGAACCTGTAATTGCATGACCTGTGTAAATATTGTAATGTCATAAGATAAATGTTCTTGTAAACACAAACTGTACAGAAAAGTTAAAGGAGGAGGAATGTAATAATTATTGTTTTGAGAAATGTAGGAGTGTAGCTTTAAGAATAACCCTGTGTTGTAAGATCACATGATCCATGTGAACCAACGTGTGAACTCTCTGCAAGAGAGTTCTTCTTAAGTTTGGTGCACACGTGTATTTGCTGCTGCTGCCTTGTAAATAAAGTTAAATGTTTCTGCTCAAATCTATAACATGCAGTTTTCTACCTGATCACCGTCAGGTGCAGCAGTTTCAACGCTAATCAGAAGACTTGGGCCACTTATGTAGATACCTGTGACATTTGTACTGGAGACTCTTAAACATGGCACTGGGTTTCAGTAAACAAAAATAAATCTGGTACTTAATTCTTTCAGTGGAGACAAGAAAGATGATATGCTCTGAGCACTGGCATCCTTCAGATCCAGGAGCACTAGTTCATTCATAACGCAAGCGTTTTCTCTTACTGTAATACTCAGACCTGGCATGGCCTCTCTTTCTGAATGCTTTAGGAATTCCCACTCCATACAAAGCTCTGGCCCCGATGTTCTGCGGCGATTATCCTGGTCTTTTGCCATCACTCCAGCAGGACATCAGCAAGTTTTCCCAAGGGAGCATCATAAAGGGTCAAAAAAAAAAACCCTGTTGAACAGTTGTACCGGATCCAGTTTACATTAGACACCCATGGAATTAGGAAAACTCCCTGTCATAGTCTTCTCATTATAATACATTCTTTGTAAATTTTGCAAATAGAGAAGCCCAATGCAAAACCAAGTCAGGCTTTCTTGACAACAGGATATTCCAAAGTGCTTTCTGACCATTAAAGTCCTTTTGAAAGGTAGTCACTGTTGAAATATAAGAACACATCAGCTAGTTGGAACACACCAATTTCTCTCAAACAGCAATGCAGGAATAACTAGATAACCTGTTTTGTCATGTTGACTGAGGGATAAATATTGGGCACATCACCAGGGATAACACCCCCTGCTCTTCTTTAAAATAGTGCCAGGGGATCTTTTACACCCACCTGAGTGGGCAGACAGGTTCTTGGCCTAACATCTCATCCAAAAGATGCACATCCGACAGTACAGCACTCCCTCAGATGTTTGTGCTTGATTCTTGGGCCAAAATTTTGCTCCCCCCGTCCAGTGGGTTATGAGTTGTGGGGTGGAGGCGGAAGGGGAGGGGGTATGGAGGGCATTCAATTACATGGATGGATTCCCTTTGGGTTCCTGCCCACCCTAACCTGGCAGCGATTTCACGTTGGGGCGAGCAGAGCCTCAGCTGGGAAGACCACCGTTACCCCAGTTAAGGCGTTCAGCTTTTAGGCTGGTGGGCGCATGACAGGTTGTTGGGCGAAGGCCAGTAATGGATGAAGTTAGATTTCAGGCCAGGAGTGGGTGGCGAGGCACCTCCATCAAAAGGCCCCTTCTGACTGAGGGCACCCTCCCCTTAAAGCCCAGTGAGCTGTGGTAAACACGCCCTGCCCAGCAACCCCCCCATCTATCCCCCGAGACCCCAATCGCACCCCCCTCATGACTTCCCCCCTCCCCCCAACCAGGCCTTCCCGACCGGCCACAGCCAGACCCCTGACGCTTACCTTTTCCTTCAGTTCCCTGGACTTAGGCTCGGGAAGCCTGTTGCAGTGCCTCTTCCGGCCTCTGCAGTGCTGTTCCTGGAGGGATTGGAGAGCTGCTGATCAACCTGGTTGGCAGGCAGCTCTCCAAGGCGGGATTTCCCCCTCCCCGAGTAAGGGCCACAAGTCCTGCCTACTGCCAACCAATGCTTGTTGGAGCGTAAAATGGCAATGGGTCTCTTGGAGCCAGCGGGGGATGTGTTCCCTGTTGACTCTTCAGATGGTGGGAGCTGATTCCCCACCACCCTAGAAACACTGACCCTGGAGTTGGCACTTGAACCCACAAGCTTAGACATCAGAGTGCTATCAACTGAGCCATGACTAACTACATTTACTGAAGACCATAAGTATGCCCTGTTCGTATGGACACCAATTTCCCCCTTAAACCCTTATCAGGATGGAACTAAAAATTTAATTTATGGAAATGCTCAATTCAACCTAACTGTAACAGCTATCGAGCTGTAAAATCATGTTATATATGATCAAAAGATTTACTGTAAATTTACAAGGCAAGGAACAATTTTGACTTTAGGCCATATCCGATGGGTTTTGGATCAGCCATCCGTTATACACGGCCTCCAATTTTCTATTTCCATTGAATTCAACGGGAGATTAAAAAAAACCAGAAGAGATGTGTGAAGGGTGACTGAACAGACATCGCCCTTTCTATACTGTCCAAAGTCAAACTTAAGCCCCAGTGCTTTGAATCTGAACAAGAACAGTGAGGTAAACTACACGCAACTATTGGCAGAGAGGTGAAAGCGCCATTTTATTTTTAACTGTGTTTTACTACTCGTTACTTCATTATCCTGTAGACTGATGTAGGGATGCAGTATCTCAGTGGAGGAAATTCAGATGCTTTGAAGACAAATCAAGGTGATTATCATTGTCAATGACAGGAAATAAAAGCACTATTTCTAGAAATCTGAGAAACAGCAAATATTCTGCAGCCTAACTGACCAGTTGTGTTGACACAGCTACACCTGATAGTGCCAATCTACAATTGCCTCTAGGACGTTAATTGGTTTGCTCATCGTGTTGCTGTCTATTTACAATTTATTATTTTGTCTGTGCCTTTCTCTCTTAAAGGAGGAATTCTGGCCAGTTTGAGTTAGAATTTCCCAGGGCTGAGCCTGGAATCAACTCAACAGAGGGATCATGGAGATGAACGGTCCCAATGGAACTGCTGAGGGGCCTCGAGGACAATGAATCACAAACTCATTAGGGACCCAGTAGATACATAGAAGAATGGTCTCCCCTATTCTTCATTTTATATTGTTTTCCCCAGATAAGCTACATCATCTTTCCAGGTAAATTAGAATTCAGGCCTCCTTCAAACATTGCTTCCTGAAGGTATTCAATGAATTTTCTTAAAGGTGAGTTAACTTGTTTCAGGAGGAACAGATTTTTTTGTTTAATTTTTCCGTTGAAGAGGATGCCTTTTGTTTGCTTTTCCTGCACTTATTTCAATTCTCACCTTTTTCACGTTTTTCCCTTTATTACTTCCCCCCCCTGCACTGGAGTTTAATTCACGCTCTATATTCAGAGAATGGACATTCACTGGAAATTCCAGTTGCCTCTAATGAGGAGGAAAACTAAAAGGTTGTGCCTACATAAGAAATAGGGCCATTTGGCCCCCCAAACCTGTTCAGCACTTTAACAAGAGCACGGCTTATCTTCAAACCAATTGCGCCTTCCACACTGCATCGTATCCTATATAAAAGGGATGTGGAGACACCCACCAACTGATTCCTCCACTACCTAAGCTCTTAGCTCTGCAATCCCCTTCCCAGACTTCCCTGACTCCTATTATTCATGGATGCAAACATGTGTAACAACAAGCACGAGCTTGTTGTCTCATGAGCTGGGACATGTTTTTAATTCAAAAATAAAATTTTTATTTGATGTTTATTTGCCTTAGGAGACCTCATTCCGCCCACAGATGAGGTTTCCTAAAAAATGCAAAGGCCGCTTGGCATTTTTTACCTGCCCGCCAACCGTTAGGTAGGACAGGCAGCACAAAATTGAATTTAGTTCCCTTCTTAATGGCCTTAATAGGCCCTTTAATTGTCGGCGGGCGCGCAGCAGAGTCCTTTGTGCACCTGCCAAACGAAATATCATGATGACCGATGTCACGGTGCATCATTCTACGCTCGGCCATGTCGGGCGTGTGCCTGCACAACGAGCTAACATTCGTTTAATATCACCGCTGTTATTCATGTGTGAACGGTGCAGCAACTTGTGGGGAAGAATCCATAAAATGCAAATTGCCATAAATTTCTGGATAATTTGTGTCCCTCTGTCCCTCTCACACTTGTGAAAAAGGCAGCTTGCACCCAACCTTCCTATGAGTTTCATGAACTTTATGCATTTCTGCATTAATTTCATAAAACACTAACGACAGAAAGTTAGGACTGCCACTAACATCTTTTTAGTGAGACATTTAACATTGCTTTGTCAGTCACGAGCTCGCTGAAACAGAAAGGGAACATTTTAAACAGTGCAGTCTCATTCCTACAAAGAGTAAATTGTTGTTAGAAAGTTTTAAAATTTAACATTTAAGATTTTGATGAGGTTTTCTTACCTACCATTTTCTCTCTCTTTTAATCCAATCTTCCTTTCCCTCGTTATTTCTTTCTCAGTAACTGGAGTTATGAGACAGCAGTTGATAAAGCTGAGTTATTTAAAAATCCCAGAAGGAAACTTTAAACAACTGTCATAACCTATATTTTTAAGTGGTATGTTTGAGATGCAGCTCTAAATTCAAGAATCAGACCACCAGTGCTCAAGACATTTTTATATCAAACTACATGAGACATTTTTTAATTTGCACAAGTTACATATATACACATGGCTACAAATTACTGCTGCCATAACTTTTAACAAATGCCCAAACTCATCTCTATTAAGGCAATAGCAAACCAAAGGCTTTAAGTAGACACCAGGCACAGCATTTTCACCTGAAAAAAATCAAAATGAGTTTCCATTCAATTTGGTTCCTTTGCAGGCACAGTGGTAGGCTTACAGGCTTTGATGTTACATTACCTCTACCCTGCACACACGAAACTGCTATCTGTTATACTCAGCACGTCTCATTGAATGTAAATTATCATTGTATCACCACCTCCTTGAACGCTACCTCTTCTAACAATAAAACCCCTTTCATAGTACCAATTTTATTAATAATGTAAAATTGTTTGGTCTCTGCTAGCTAGGTGCCAGATTTCAGCTCCCTTCTTAAATGCTGATTTCAATAAAATGCAAATGCACTCTGCCTCTCTTACATCACAGCATCCTGACTAGCTTGCTCCATTCCAACTAAGACACACCCACAGACTAACCCTCCATTGAAAAACAAAATCCAACGATGTTATATACATCAATAGATTCATGACACTGGTTTGACTCCATTTCCTTACCTGTCCTTCTTGTTTCTTTCTCAATCTTTAAGTCTAATAGGAAAGGAGATAGACTGCAGGCCCAGTCACTCACCAAGGTCCCAGATGTACCATAGCCCTTGCTGTGCCATTATCAGTTCCCACTTCTAGCAACTCGGAAGGAAAGAATTTTTTCTACTGGGGGGAATGGTTTAACCAACAGGACACGTGGCAAAAAAGGGCTCCATCAAAATTTGGACCAAAGCAGTCACGTCCTCTAGACCAGTTCCTCCCTAAAATGGTGATCGGTGTCCTATTTGCATCCAAAGGCCCCAATTTCCAAACTAAAAAAAAAAGAACTGCATTGCCTGAACCAGGAAGGCACTTTGGACATCTCCATGGAGGCCCCGTTCAACATGGTGCCAGCCATATTGTCAGCATTAATGGGGTATTAAGGCAGCTGACTCCATTTTGGTGCCAAAGCCACCCCTTATAACGCCAGGTAAAGGCTACTCAAGAATGGACCACAAGTTGAGATGTTCAAATCCAAACTGAAATGAAGTTTACTGAGCCTCAGTAAACTTCATTCTAATGTCGGTTAAGATCTTGCCTCAGATTCAAACGGCATTCGCGCTATGATGCAGCCTTGGAGAGAAGTGAAACCATTACATTACATCATTATATTTGCAGTGTAAACGTATCTTAACCCATTTGTGAATTCCCCTGTCTGCTGTTTAACCAGAGATGTTTAATATAGCTGATATGAACAAGTTAATGTCCTTATTCAAATAGCAGCCCAAAGGAACGTTACCCTCATTTGTACAACAGGATTGCTTTCTTTGAGTCAGCTTTTCTCTTCCCTTTTTCCAAACTTTGGATTCAGGTCCCTTGAATACATTGAGCCGGATTTTCATGGAGTCCGGCAGAGTCCGCGTACGGATGACATCGGCGGCCGGGACACGATTCCGCAATTTGCAGGCCCCATTCCCGGTGCGTCTGGTTTTTAGCAGCGCTCTCTGAGGGCGCAGGCTGGTCCGGGTCACCAGCCCGCGTTCCCGGCCGGGTTCCTTCCATCGCGGGGACAGGCTCGTCCTAGGTCTAGTCCTCCGCAATTTTCACGGCGTCGGGACGGCGTTTCGAAAGGTCAGCGGCTGGGATTTTACCGTCGCCGCGCAGTGGGTGGGGGGGGAGGGGGGGTGGAGGGGCAGTCCCGGCACGCTGGAACGCAAAACGACGCGGCGATGAGACGTTTCTGGCGTGCGTCCCGAGGTCACCGCGCACCGGCGCGATACTTCGCTAGGGTGGGCGTGCGGTGAAAACGGAGGCGTGCCCGCCAATAATTAACTGGGCCACTTAAGGCCCTTGAGGCACCAACTGTCTGGGAGTTTACGTGGCCCGTGTGATTGTTCAGGGCATCCCATGGGCGCAACGGGCAGGCGGGTAGGAGACATTTTCAAAAACCTCATCCACGGGCGGGAGAAGAGGGGTGGTGGGGGGGGGGGGGGGTGGTGCTCGCGAACATGAGTTGTTTGTACTTTAGCTGCTTGATTGTGTGAACAGGAGAACCTCATCCCGCTTCAGAGCTGCTGCGACAGGAATAAGAGGCTTTCAGTTCAGGATTCCGGAGGAGTCATAGCACTTGGGGCCTTCCAGGTGTCAGACGGCCTTCCCTTACCCTGGGAATGGGGATTGTGGCCTCCGCTGGGATGCACCTCGTCCTCTGAGGAAGAGAGGGGCTCCTGACTGCTGTGCTAAGTGACCCAAGCCAACACGGTACTCACCCTTCCCGATCGCAGGAGATCATTGAGCCGCTTACGGCGCTGCACCCGGGCGTGCCTCACTAGATCACGGGAGCTCACCCCTGGATGCCACCTCCTCCCAGGCATGTTTGGTGAGGGGGGGGGAGGGTGGGGGACCTCCTCCTCCCGCCCCCTGGGGACAAGGATCTCTCCGCGTGCTGCCACCTCCTCCAGGAGGGCAGAGAGACAGGCGGTGATAAACACGGGGCCGAATGCCCCACCGACCTGCCCTCCCGCCTGCCCTATTCACCAGTAACCAGCTCCATGACGAGGTGCGCCAGCTACACTGGCAGCCACAGAGGCTTTTGGATCAGCCGCCGGGTCGCTATTGGGCCCGGCGGGCACTGACCTCCCACCCCTGCCTGCTCCTTCTCCCTGTTGCCGCCGTCGTGTCTTACGTCGGGCAGCAGTCAGCTTCCCGACCTCCCCAGCTCGCTCCCACTGAGTCCCCGCGCGCTGACCCTAATATTCCGGCCCAGGGTCCGTGACTTCTCAGGGCTATTGTGAACGGTAGACTGCGTGAGGGAATTTTTTGGAACTAAAGTTCAAAAGGTCCTCCTCATGACCCCATGCCCAGGTATACCGTCCCCCCCCCCGCACCCACCCCAAGGCTCCTCATGCCCCCCCCCATGCCAATCTGTGGCTCTTCCAACCTATTTACCCACTATACACTGTACAGTGTATGAACCATATAGTGACAAAAGGGTGTGCAAAAAAAAGCTTTTTTAAAAAAAAGTCAAACAGTCATTTCACTTTCTTAAAAAATACTACTTTCTATTTCTGGGCAATAAACATGTCAAATCTCCAGACCCTTTAACATATCAATAACTGAAACTGCAAACTCTTGAAATCTCTTTATCTTGCGTAAATAAACATTGTGACATTCGCAGAAGAGATCAGAGAGCCAGATCGTCAATCAATCAGTGTTCTCCCAAGTCTCATTATGCATTCTTGGCTGAGGGCCCAGACATCCATTAACATACTGAAACATCAGAGTCCCAGGGAAAATATTGCTTGATTGACAGCTCTAACTGTCTGTGATCTATGCTGTCAATTTCCAGCTCTCCCACAATGAAAGTCCCGTCTTTCCTGGCACTTTCTCCCGAAGTAGACGGGCCAAACCAGGAATTTTCCCGATGCCCTGAAACCTCCTTGAGGATTAAAGTCCAGTCCGTTGTGCTCAGAATATAAAATTAGCATCAATTGCAACACATTTCCCTAGTTAGCATTTGTACTTTTATTCTCTTCAATAATGAAATATTTGGGCTCCTGAGCCATTCACAAATGCATGATTCTGTAGCTGAAAGGACAGATTAGCTAACCTGCTCACAGGTACACGTCAAAGCTGGTTAGCAGAAAGCATTCCCACGTTAGGTGCAGCATGAATTAGATACGGAGCAAGGCTTCTCTATACTGACCCATCAAACACTGCCAGGAAGGTAAGCTCTGAAGAATTTTTCCATTCTGACTTATTAACATGCATCCAGATGCACAGTGAAGTGTTGAGGGAGTGCTGCATTGTTGGAGGCACCATCTTTTGGAGGATGCATTAAACTTGTGGATGTCAAAGATTCCAAGGCACTAGTCAAAGAAGAGCAGGGGATTTCTCCCCGGAGTCCTGGAGAATATTTATCCTTCAACCAATACCATCAAAAACAGATTATCTGGCCATTAACGTATTTCCCGTTGTGGGAGCTTGCTGTGCACAATTTGGCTGCCACGTTATCTACATTAGAGTGTCAAGTACACTTCAAAAAGTACTTCATTGATGTAAAGCACTTGGGGAGGTCGTGAAAGGTTCTATACAAATGCAAGTTCCTTCCATCTTAAGCAAATGCAAGGGAGTTTCATTTTCCCATCATCTTACCTGTCTGTGTGTGTGACTGGTAATTTAGCAATGAAAACGGAAAATGCTGGAAAAACTCAGTAGGTCCAACAGCATCTGTGGAGAGAAAAGCAGAGTTAACATTTTGAGTCCGTATGACTCTTCTTCAGAGCTAAAGAGAAGTAAAAACGTGATGAAATTTATAGTGTTTAAGGGGGGTGGAGAAGGTGAAGCTGGATAGAACTTCAGTGATAGGTGGGGGCTAAGGAGAGATTGACAAAGACGTCATGAACAAAAGGACAAAGGAGTGTTAATGGCAGTGGTACTGGCTAAAGGAGGTGCTGATGGTGGCATTAAGGTCAGAAAGCAGAACGTGATAATAGCAGGACAAGGGTAAGCACTTTGGAAAGAACAACATGAACAAGTGACAGGTGGGCCCTGTAGGGGTGGAGTGGAGTTGGGGGAGGGGAAGGTTTTGGGAAAATTTCGAAAATAGGATAAAAGGTGGGGGTAAAACAATGATTAAAAATGAAAATTAATAAAAATAAGTGGATAAAAATAAAAAATTAAGAAATAAAAATGAATATTGAAAAAAGCGAATAAAAAAGGGGTGAGGATAGAGGAAAGAGTTCATGGCCTGAAGTTGTTGAACTCAATATTCAGTCCGGAAGGCTGTAAAGTGCCTAGTTGGAAGATGAGGTGCTGTTCCTCCAGTTTGCGTTGAGCTTCACTGGAACAATGCAGCAGGCCAAGGACAGACATGTGGATGTGAGAGCAGGGTGGGGTGTTGAAATGGCAAGCGACAGGGAGCTCTGGGTCATACTTGCGGACAGACCGAAGGTGTTCTGCAAAGCGGTCACCCAATTTGCGTTTGGTCTCTCCGATGTAGAGGAAACCGCTTTGGGAGCTACGAATGCAGTAGACTAAATTGAAGGAGGTGCAAGTGAAGTGCTGCTTCATCTGAAAGGTGTGTTTGGGCTCTTGGATGGTGAGGATGGTGAAAATAAAGGGGTGGGTGTTGCATCTTCGGCGATTGCATGGGAAGGTGCTGTGGGAGGGGGATGAGGTGTTGGAGTGGATCAGGGTGTCCCGGAGGGAACAGGCCCTACAGAATGCTGACAGGGGAGGTGTGAAGGGAAGATGTGTTTGGTGGTGGCATCATGTGGGTGATGAGTCAGACACGGTTGAGGGCCCTGTCAACCACCGTGGGTGGCAAATCTCAGTTAAGGAAGAAGGAAGACATGTCAGAAGCATCATTTTGGAAAGTGGCATCATTGGAACAGATTCAATGGAGACAAAGGAGCTGGGAGAATGGGATGGAGAAACTGCCCCCTACTGTGTCTGACTCATCTCCTGTGCCTCTGCCCTCACACCCTCCTCTCCCTCCCAGAACCATGATAGGGTCCCCCTTGTTCTCATTTATCACCCCACCAGCCTCCGCATTCAAAGGATCATCCTCCGCCATTTCCTCCAACTCCAGCATGATGCCACCACCAAATACATCTTCCCTTCACCCACCCTACCCATCGACATTCCATAGGGACCATTCCCTCCAGGACATCCTGGTGCATTCTTCCATCACCCTCAACACCTCATCCCCCTCCCATGGCACCTTCCCATGCAATCACAGTTGGTACAACACCTGCCCCTTTACTTCCCCCCTCCTCACTGTCCAAGGGGCCAAACACTCCTCTCACTTGCACTTCCTTCAATTTAGTCTATTGCATTCGTTGCTCCCAATGCAGTTTCCTCTACACTGGAGAGACCAAACGCAGACTGGGTGACCGCATGTCTGTCCTTGGCCTGCTGCATTGTTCCAGTGAAGCTCAACGCAAACTGGAGGAACAACACCTCATCTTCTGACGAGGCACTTTACAGCCTTCCGGACTGAATATTGAGTTCAACAACTTCAGACCATGAGCTCTCTCCTCTATCCTCACCCCTTTTTTATCCGCTTTTTTCAATATTCATTTTTATTTTTTATTTTTATTTTTATCCACTTATTTAGAATTTTATTTATTTTCATCTTTATTCATTATTTTATCCCCCCCCCCTTTAATCCTATTTTCGATCTTTTTTTCCACCACCGTCCTTTCCCCCCACTCCACCCCTACAAGGCCCACCTGTCACTTGTTCATGTTGTTCTTTCCAGAGTGCTTACCCTTGTCTTGCTTTATCACATTCTGCTTTTTGACCTTAATGCCACCATCAGCACCTCCTTTAGCCAGTACCCACTATTATTAACACCCCTTTGTCCGTTTGTTCATGACGTCTTTGTCATTCTCTCCTTAGCCCCCACCTATCACTGGCCTTCTATCCAGCTTCACCTGCTCCAGTCCCCTTAAAAGGTATAAATTTCATCACATTTCTACTTCTCTTTAGCTCTGAAAAAGAGTCATACGAGCTCGAAACCTTAACTCTGTTTTTCTCTCAACTGATGTTGTTAGATCTGCTGAGCTTTTCCAGCACTTTCTGTTTTTGTTTCAGATTTCCAGCATCCGCAGTATTTTGCTTTTATCATAGTGGTAATTTAGCAATTGTCTTCAACTGTTGGTCTATGTTCATTAGGATCTAACAGCTAACAAGCAGAGGGCATTTGCTAATATTTGAACCTCTCAAGATGAAAGGCCAGTTAATAGCCTCTATTGCACCAGCCAGCCTGTCTCTCGGAGTTATTCTTTTTACTGTGTTATATAAACTTAACTGTGCTGATGCCCTAAATCAACATCTTCACTGAACTGTAGTGTTATTGATGTCAATTCAGACCCTGTGAAAATTCAAGCTAATCTTGTAACATCACACCATATATTGTAGTCAACAGGTTTAAATTAACATTGATTTTTTTCCCCAATTCAACAGCTACAGAAAAAAAAAACTGAAGAATACCCTGTCTTTTCTTGTCAATGTGTTGAAGACAATAATTCATGACAAGAAGCTAGGTTTTAATGTTGATTCCAGCCTTGTTTCTGGAAAGTCACTGCATTAAATGGCTATCATGTTGGCTAATGTAATGGCAGGCGTTGCATTTCAGAAAGGAATGCAAATTAATTATAGGATGAGCTTTGAAACATTTTGACCTTGGTATTGAAATATATTTAATAAATGCAGGTGTTACTCCGAAATGGAGGGTTGCAGATTTGGCTGCCGTTCCCTTAAAACAATTTGTTTCTATGTCAGGTAGAATTGCTGAGAACAACTCCTGATAATTTTTTCATAATTTCCTCACTGACGTTAATAATTTATTCTCACATTAAAGGCAATCTTTGCATTGTGGGTCTTCTACATCGTGGATACCGAGTTGAGTAAAGCTAAACCCTTTTCACTCAAAGTCCTTGTCAGATGTCGCATTTGTCTCCTCTGAGTCACAAAACTGTCTGTTCCATTCCAGGAACTTGAGCAAAAAAGTTAAGTTTGGAATTCCAATATTGAGCCAAGAACTGTATTTTGGGTCCAATGCTAAACCAAGGCTCCATCTGGTCTTGCAGGTCAAAATAAATGACACCATGAGGAAGAGCAGGGTAGTCCTCCCTGGCGTCCTGGCCAACATTCCCCACTCAACCAACATCAGTAAAACAGTTAACTGGCCATTGTCACATGCCTTTTTGTGGAAGGTTGCTGTGCACAAATTGGCTGTTTCGTTTCCCACATTATCACACTTCTAAAGTATTTCCATGGCTGAAAAAGGTTTTGGGACATCCTGTGGTCATGAAAAGTGCTCTGGAAATGCAGGTCTTTCTTACTGCCTGCAGAAAGAGGTGACTGTCAAATAGTATCCATGATCGATCCTAGTCTCCCCTCAGCGTGGTAGGTTTGCAGTTCATTGCTGGCATTGTGGATCGTTGAAGGAATCAGCCAGCTCCATTTCCATTGAATTTATTAAAGATGAAAATCGGGCACTTGCATCAATCACCTGGGTGGAGAGTTTAAAAAAACTAATCTGCTGCACCACCCAATGTCAAGAGCATTTATTTTCCAACATGCTCGGCTCTTGAAGTTACGCAATAAAATATTAATGTAAAATAAACAAGCTTTGCAACAGCAAATTCCATGCCAACCTTTCATGGGATGTGGGCGTCACTGGCAAGACCAATATTTGTTGCTCATCATCAATTGCTCTTGAGAAGGTGATGAACCACCTTCATGAACCATTGAAGTACATGTGGCGTCGAATGCATCTTTCTCTAATTTCTCTCCTATATCCCCCCCATGCCCTTTCCATGCTCATCATGTCCATGTGTTGGGGGAGGTGGTGACATGGTAGTATTGGCACTGGACTAGTCTGCCAGAGACCCAGGGTAATACTCTGGGGACCTGGGTTTGGATCCCACCATGGACGGTGGAATTTGAATTCAATATAATTCTGGAATAAAAAGTTTAATGATAACCATGAAATATTTGTTGTTAAAAAACTGGGTCATTAATGTCTTTTCACAGAATCACAGAATCACACAATGCAGAAGAGGCCCTTCGGCCCATCGAGTCTGCACCGACACGTGAGAAACACCCGACCTACCTACCTAATCCCATTTACCAGCACCATTTAGGGAAGGAAATCTGCTGTCCAACAAATAGCAGTAATGTGGTTGACTCTTAAGTGCCCTCTGAAATGGCCTACAAGGGACGCAGTTGTGTCAAACTGCTATGAAGTCTAAAAGGAATGAAACCAGATGGACTACCCGGCATCGTCCTAGGCACCGGAGAAGACAATGGCAGTCTCAGCCCTATGGGTGTTCCTACACCACACGGCCTGCAGCGGTTCAAGAAGGCAGCTCACCCCCCACCTTCCCAAGGGCAATGAGGGATGGGCAATAAATGCTGGCCCAGCCAGTGACACCCACATCCCTTAAATGAATAAAAAACAAAACAAGACCCACTTCCTGCTGCTTTAAGGGCAGGATTTTGCCCTTGGCGTGGGTGCTCAGTGGGGGCAGTCCGGGGGACAGTCAGGACCTCTACCTGCGATTTCATAATGAGGGGAAAAACAAAATAATAAAACATATCCCCTCACGTGACTCTGTCACATGAGCTGGGACATGTTTGTAATTCAAAAATAACGTTTTCATTTGACGTTTATTTGTTTCAGGAAACCTCATCCCTGCTGGTGGGTGAGGTTTCCTAAAAAAAGGTAAAGGCTGCTTGGCCTTTTTGCCTGCCCGCCAACCGTTAGATTGGACGGGAAGTGTGAATTTGAATTTAATTAAATTGTTAATGGCCTTAATAGGCCTCTTAGTTATAGGTGGGTTGGCAGCCGACTCTGGGTGTGTGATGATGTCAGGATGCATGCCCAACGTCACCTTCCATCATTTTATGCTCGGGCGTGTTGGGTGTGCCCCCTCCCGCCAAGCGTAATATTCTGCCCCAAGTCTATTTCCACTAAATTGCTGATCACCCGACTTCCCCTCCTGGTTCCCTTATTATTCAACATTGTAAATGGCTCTCTCTCTCTCTTCAGGTTTCTGCCCCTCCCCTTTAAATTGGCCCTCATCACCCCTCTCCTAAAAGCAACACCTTGACCTCACTGTCCCTGCAAACTATCGTCCTACCGGCAACCACCCTTTCCTCTCCAGAATCCTTGAACATATTGTCACCTGTGCCCATCTCTCCCAGAACTCCATGTTTGAATCCCTCCAGTCAGGTTCCTGCCCCTTCCCATTGTACTGAGGCAGCTCCAGTCGAAGTCACAAATGATATTCTGCGTGGCTGTGACAAAAGTAAACCTCCCCTCCTCGTCCCTCTCGACCTGCGTGCAGCATTTGACCTGGTTGAGTGCATCATCCTCCTCCTCTAGTGCCGTTCCACTGCCCTCCAGCTGGGTGGGACTGCTCTCATCGGGTTCCATCTTTATCTATCGAACCATCGCCAGAGCGTCACTTACGCTGTCTTCTCTTTCTGCTTCCTCACCGTTACCTCCATGTCCCCCAAGGGTCTTCCACTCTTTCCTATTTCCCATCTGCATGCTGCCGCTTGACGACATCATCCAAAGGCATAGCACTCGCTTTCACTAGGTGTTCACTCAGCTGTACCTCGCCACTCACCTTCTCAACTCCTCCACTGTTGTTAAATTACCGGTACTGGATGAGCAGAAATTTTCCAAAGCTTAACACTGGGAAGACCGAAACCATGGTTTTGATCCCCACCCCAAACTCTGCTCCATAACTACTGACTCCATCCCTCTCTCTGCAATAGTTTGACATTAACCCAGTCTGTTTGCAAGCTTGGTGTCATATTTGAATCCAGGATGAGCTTCCAAACTAATATTCATGCCATCACTAAGACCTCCTATCTTAACCTCTGTACCATTGTCCAACTGTGATCCAGCTCACCTACTGCTGAAACCCTCATTCACACTTTTGTCACCTCTAGACTTTGACTATTCCAAACTATTTGGCTGATCGGAAACATTTTGCCATCTGCGAACTTGAGGTCATCCAAAATTCTGCCCCCCATATCTTAACTCACAGCAAGTCCCGCTCCCCAATCACCCCTGTGCTCACCTGACCTACACTGGCTCCCAGTCGAGCAATGCCTGGATTTCAAAATTGTCATCCCTATTTTCAAATCTCTTCAAGGTCTCGCCCGTCTCTATCCCTGCAATCACTTCATAAATATCTGCACACCTCTAATTCTGCCCTTTTGTGCATCTCTAATTTTAATCACTGTACCATTGGTAGCCATGCTGTCAAGTGCCTAGGTTCCAAGCTCTGGAATACCAGCCTGAGTAGCTCTCCACCTCTCTACCACACCATCCTCCTTTAAGCCGCTCCTCCAAACCTATCCATATGACCGAGCCTTTGGTCATCTGACCTACTAGATTCTTAAGTGTCTTGGTATCATATTTCATATGGTAATGCTTCTGTTAAGAGCCTTGGATGTTCCTTCATGTTAAAGAAGCTATATTAATATAAATTGTTGTTATCGCACACCCATAGTGATGTTAGGGAAGGAATTCCAGGATCTTGACCCAGCGAAGGAACGGCGATGTAGTCTCGAGTCAGGAAGGTGAGTGGCCTGAAGGGGAACCTGCAGGTGGTATGTCCTGAGACATTCACGACAGGGCGAGAACAATTCCCGTTCTGCACAGCAACCAATTAAGGGACGATGGAAACTAAATTCCGATTCTGAACACTGCGGAGGCTGGAAATTTGAAATAAAAACAGAAAATGCTTGAAATGCTCAGCAGGTCTGGCAGCATCTGTGGTGAGGGAAACAGAGTTAATGGGTTCTGATTTGTGCCCCCCACCCCTGTCGGGTGTGTTTTCAGTAGGAGTGGGGAGGGGCCATGTATAATACAAGGCGTGGCAAGTCCACCACCTTCTCGCCCTTGTTATCAAGCCAGTTGACCCCAGTGTTAACTCCATGATGCAATTGGTGTTGGCAGCCAGGCTGAAATGGACAACCCATTCTTTCCGATAACCTTTTAAAAGGGCGGGTTGGAAGACGGGCAGTACCTCCGAAGTGGGGTGCCCTTTGCACTTTGGGGGGGGAAGCTCCCTGAAGATATTATCCCCTTTCCTTCCTCCCCACCTGCACTGCAAATCCCACACCCCCACCCCCTCAATCCCCCTTTGCCGTCCCTCCCCTCAGGTGCCTGATTCCTCCCCACTCAATACCCCTGACTCACTTGAGTTCGGAATCCATCTGGGTCATCATCCTGGGCCTGTTTGCCATCTCAGCAGCACCCGCTACCATGCACTGAGTGCTGCTGGGATAGCCAGATCGGTCAGCCAATTGGTGTAATCCGGAAGTTGGGGCTTCCAACCTTCGTAAACTGGGCGACCGCTTTGCAGAACACCTGCGGTCTGTCCGCAAGAATGAACCAAACCTCCCTGTCGCTAAACAAAAACAGAATTACCTGGAAAAACTCAGCAGGTCTGGCAGCATCGGCGGAGAAGAAAAGAGTTGACGTTTCGAGTCCTCATGACCCTGTCGCTTACCATTTTAACACTCCACCCTGCTCTCTTGCCCACATGTCTGTCCTTGGCTTGCTGCATTGTTCCAGTGAAGCCCAACACAAACTGGAGGAACAACACCTCATCTTCCGACTAGGCACTTTACAGCCTTCCGGACTGAATATTGAATTCAACAACTTTAGGTCGTGAGCTCCCTCCCCCATCCCCACCCCCTTTCTGTTTCCCCCTTCCTTTTGTTTTTTCCAATAAATTATATAGATTTTTCTTTTTCCCACCTATTTCCATTATTTTTAAATATTTTAAAATCTTTTATGCCCCCCCACCCCCACTAGAGCTGTACCTTGAGTGCCCTTCCATCCATTCTTAATTAGCACATTCGTTTAGATAATATCACCAACCTCAACACCTCTGTGTTCTTTTGTTCTGTTGTCGTTGACATCTTTTGATGATCTGCTTCTATCACTGCTTGCTTGTCCCCTACAACCACACCCCCCCTCCACTTCTCTCCCCCCACCCAACCCTCCCCCCCCCCACACACACACACCTTAAACCAGCTTATATTTCACCCCTTTCTTGGATTCACTCAGTTCGGTCGAAGGGTCATGAGAACTCAAAACGTCAACTCTTTTCTTCTCCGCCGATGCTGCCAGACCTGCTGAGTTTATCCAGGTAATTCTGTTTTTGCTCCCAACCTTCTCGTTGTTGCATTGTGTTACTGCTAGGGGGCAGATTTTTATTTTGTCCATTGGCTGCTGACCTACTTTCTAGTTATGGGTTGTGGGGGTGGGGTGGGTGTGTGTGTGGGGGGGCGGTGGGTGTGTGTGTGTGTGGGGGGTGGGGGGTGGAGGCAGTGGATGGTGGGGAGGGTGAGCAGTCTGTGCTGGCACCTTCCTCTCTTTGTAAAATCTAGTCCGGCATTTCAGCTCCCTGACCACTCACCTGATGATGGATCACAGGCCTAAATCATTGGGTTGGATTTTTACAGGGGTTCTGACTCCAGGGTGCTCCTGGTGCCATGGATCGGGCACTGAACCCACCTCCGGACAATTCGGGGATTTACCTTTAAACGTCGAGTTGCGTCACTGAGGCGCTGCAGGGTTGGGACCAGGAAATGTTCTGGCTTTCGGGCATTCGTCCACCTCCACCGATGCCGTAAGACCTGCTGAGTACTTCCAGCATTTTCAGGCTTTTTTTTTCAGTTTTGACTTCCTCACTGAGATGAGTTTCGCCATCCACCACCCCACCCTGGCCCCCTTCCTCACCCCAGCACCACCTCCCCCCTAGAGAGAACACACAGGAAGCAATTAAAACCATTAACACAATAAAGCCAATTCCTTTCAAATCATGAAACATGGGATCCACCCATGCATAATCAATGGGAGGAGAGATCTCCAAAAATGCATCTTGATCCACAGGAGTGCTCAGAAAATTATATTGGCTCAAAACTGAATGACAACATTTTACACTGAAGGAGGTCATTCGATCCACTAATTTTGGGTTGGTTGTTTAGAAGGGCTGTTGCATTAGTACAATTCAATTACACTGTGTATTCTCGACAGACTTTTAACATTGCTTGACAAATATTTGTCCTCCGCCCTTTTAACACTTAGAGTGGATTCTGCTTTCACTGCACTTTATAAGGGGGCCAATGTCCTTGAGAAACATGCGCCCAAAAACCTTACACTTGTAAACATTTGGTGCCGTCTTCAATTGATGATCCAAATTGCAGCTATTTCCTCCAGGCTGATAATACAACACATTACAGAGTCAGTGCTCTTAATGCAGCACAGAACTGAGAGAGTGCTAATAATTCAACACAGAAATGAGTTAGTGCTCTTAATGCAGCACAGTACTTAGTCAGTGCTCTTAATGCAAAGCAGTACTGTCTCAGTGCTGATAATGCAGCACAGTACTGAGTCAGTGCTGATAATGCAGTAGAGTACTGTGTCCTTGCTGATAATGCAGCACAGTACAGAGTCAGTGCTTTTAATGCCGCTCATTACTGAATCAGTGCACTTAATGCAGCACAGAACTGAGTCAGTGATCTTAATGCAGCACAGAACTGAGTCAGTGATCTTAATGCAGTACAGTACTGAGTCAGTGCTCTTAATGCAGCACAGTACTGAGTCAGGGCAGATAATGCAGCACTGTACCAGACAGTGCTGATAATGCAGCACAGTACAAGTCAGTGCTGATAATGCAGCACAGTACTGAGTCAGTGCTGATAACGCAGTACAGTACTGAGTCGGTGCTGATAATGCAGCGCAATACTGAGTCAGTGCTGATAATGCAGTACAGTACTGAGTCGGTGCTGATAATGCAGCGCAATACTGAGTCAGTGCTGATAATGCAGTACAGTACTGTGTCCTTGCTGATAATGCAGCACAGTACTGAGTCAGTGCAGATAATGCAGCAAAGTACAGAGTCAGTGCTTTTAATGCAGCGCAGTACTGAATCAGTGCTCTTAATGCCGCATAGAACTGAGTCAGGGTTCTTAATGCAGCACAGTACCAAGTCAGTGCTCTTAATGCAGCACAGTACCAAGTCAGTGCTCTTAATGCAGCACAGTACTGAGTCAGTGCTGATAATGCAGCACAGAACTGAGTCAGTGCAGATAATGCAGCACAGTACAGAGTCAGTGCTTTTAATGCAGCGCAGTACTGAATCAGTGCTCTTAATGCCGCATAGAACTGAGTCAGGGTTCTTAATGCAGCACAGTACCAAGTCAGTGCTCTTAATGCAGCACAATACCAAGTCAGTGCTCTTAATGCAGCACAGTACTGAGTCAGTGCTCTTAATATAGCACAGTACTGAGTCAGTTCGGATAATGTAGCACAGAACTGAGTCAATGCTCTTAAAGCAGCACAGTAGTGAATCAGTGCTCCTAATGCAAAGCAGTACTGTCTCAGTGCTGATAATGCAGAGCAGTAATGAGTCAGTACTCTTAATGCAAAGCAGTACTGAGTCAGAGCTGAAAATGCAGCACAATTCTGAGTCAGTGTTGATAATGGAGCACAGTACTGAGTCAGAGCTGATAATGCAGCACAGAACTGAGTCAGTGCTGATAATGCAGCACAGAACTGAGTCAGTGCTCTTGATGCAGCACAGTACTGAATCAGTGCTGATAATGCATTATATTATGGTGTCTTTGCTGATAATGCAGCACAGTACTCAGTCAGTGCTCTTAACGCAGCACAGTACTCAGTCAGTGCTGATAATGCAGAACAGAACTGAGTCAGTGCTGATAATGCAGCACAGTACTGAGTCAGTACTCTTAATGCAGCACAGAACTGAGTCAGTACTGTTAATGCAGCACAGTACTGAGTCAGTGCTCTTAATGCAGCACAGAACTGAGTCAGTACTCTTAATGCAGCACAGTACTGAGTCAGTGCTCTTAATGCAGCACAGTACTGAATCAGTGCTGATAATGCATTATATTATGGTGTCCTTGCTGATAATGCAGCACAGTTCTGAGTCAGTGCTGATAATGCAGCATAGAACTGAGTCAGTACTCTTAATGCAGCACAGTACTGAGTCAGTGCTGATAATGCAGCACAGTACTGAGTCAGTGCTGATAATGCAGCACGGTACTGAGTCAGTGCTGAAAATGCGGAACAGCACTGTGTCCTTGCTGAAAATGCAGCACAGTACTGAGTCAGTGCTGATAATTACATACATTACTGTGTCCTTGCTGATGATGCAACGCAATACGGAGTCAGTGATGATAATGCAGTACAGTACTGTGTCCTTGCTGATAATGCAGCACAGAACTGAGTCAGTGCTTTTAATGCAGTGCAGTACTGAATCAGTGCTCTTAATGCAGTGCAGAATTGAGTCAGTGCTTTTAATGCAGTGCAGTACTGAATCAGTGCTCTTAATGCAGTGCAGAATTGAGTCAGTGCTTTTAATGCAGCACAGTATGTGTCATAGCTCATAATGCAGCACAGTACTGAGTCAGTTCGGATAATGCAGCACAGTACTGAGTCAGTGCTGATAATGCAGCACAGTACTGAGTCAGTGCTGATAATGCAGCACAGTACTGAGTCAGTTCGGATAATGCAGCACAGTACTGAGTCAGTGCTGATAATGCAGCACAGTACTGAGTCAGTGCAGATTATGCAGCACAGTACTGAGTCAGTGCTGATAATGCAGCAGAGTACTGAGTCAGTGCAGATAATGCAGCACAGTACTGAGTCAGTGCTGATAATGCAGCACAGTACTGAGTCAGTGCTGATAATGCAGCACAGTACTGAGTCAGTGCTGATAATGCAGCACAGTACTGAGTCAGTGCTGATAATGCAGCACAGTACTGAGTCAGTGCTGATAACGCAGCACAGTACTGAGTCAGTGCTGATACTGCAGCACAGTACTGAGTCAGTGCTGATAATGCAGCACAGTACTGAATCAGTGCTGATAATGCAGTACAGTGCTGAGTCAGTGCTCTTAATGCAGCACAGTACTGAGTCAATGCTCTTAAAGCAGCTTAGTACTGAGTCAGTTCTAATAATGCAGCACAGTACAGAGTCAGAGCTGATAATGTAGCGCAGTACTGAGTAAATGCTCTTAATGCAGCGAAGTACTGAGTCAGTGCTGATAATAGAACACAGTACTGAGTCAGTGTTGATTATGCAGCACAGCACTGAGTCAGTTTTGATAATGCAGTACAGTACTGAGTCAGTGCTCTTAATGCAAAGCAGAACTGTCTCAGTGATGATAATGCAGCGCAGTACTGACTCAATGCTCTTAATGCAAAGCAAAACTGAGTCAGTGCTGATAATGCAGTACAGTACTGCGTCAGTGCTCTTCATGCAGCGCAGTACTGAATCAGTGCTGATAATGCATTACATTACAGTGTCCTTGCTGATAATGCAGCAAAGAACTGAGTCAGTTCTGATAATACAGTGCAGTACTGAGTCAGTGCTCTCAATGCAAAGCAGTACTGTCTCAGTGCTGATAATGCAGCGCAGTACTGCGTCAGTGCTGTTAATGCAAACAGAACTGTCTCAGTGATGATAATGCAGCGCAGTACTGTGTCAGTGCTCTTAATGCAAAGCACTACTGAGTCAGAGCTGATAATGCAGCACAGTACGGAGTCAGTGCTCTTAAAGCAAAGCAGTATTGTCTCAGTGCTGATAATGCAGCACAGTACTGAGTCAGTGATCTTAATGAAGCACAGAACTGAGTCAGTGCTGATAATGCAGCACAGAACTGAGACAGTGCTCTTAATGCAGCACAGTACTGAGTCAGTGCTCATAAGGCAACACAGCATTGAGTCAGTGTTCTTAATCCCGCGCAGTACTGAGTCAGTGCTGATAATGCAGCGCATTAATGAGTCAGTGCTCTTAATGCAAAGCAGTACTGATTCAGTGCTGATAATGCAGCACAGTACTGAGTCAGTGCAGATAAAGCAGCACTTTACTGAGTCACTGCTGATAATGCAGCACAGTACTGAGTGAGCGCTGATAATGCAGCACAGCACTGAGTCAGCGCTGATAATGCAGCACAGTACTGAGTTAGTGCTGATAATTCCGTACATTGTTGTGTCCTTGCTGATAATGCAGCGCAATACTGAGTCAGTGCTGATAATGCAGTACAGTACTGTGTCCTTGCTGATAATGCAGCACAGTACAGAGTCCTGCTTATAATGCAGCGTAGTACTGAATCAGTGCTCTTAATGCAGCACAGTACTGAGTTACTGCTCCTATTAAATCGCAGAAC
Organism: Carcharodon carcharias; assembly: GCF_017639515.1. Classification (NCBI taxonomy): domain Eukaryota; kingdom Metazoa; phylum Chordata; class Chondrichthyes; order Lamniformes; family Lamnidae; genus Carcharodon; species Carcharodon carcharias. The sequence continues at coordinate 6,976,308 of NC_054474.1, read as the reverse complement.
TGAGTAAGTGCTGATAACGCAGTACAGTACTGAGTCAGTACTCTTAATGCAGCACAGTACTGAGTCAGTGCTGATAATGCAGCACAGTACTGAGTCAGTGCTCTTAATGCAGCGGCGTAATGCATCAGTGCTGATAATGCAATACAGTACTGAGTCAGTTCAGATAATGCAGCACAGTACTGAGTCAGTGCTCTTAATGCAGCGGAGTAATGAGTCAGTGCTGATAATGCAGCACAGTACTGAGTCAGCGCTGATAATGCAGCAAAGTACTGAGTCAGAGTTGATAATGCAGCACAGTACAGAGTCACTGATGTTAATGCAGCACAGTACTGAGTCAGCGCTGATAATGCAGCACAGCACTGAGTCAGTGCTGATAATGCAGTACAGTACTGAGTCAGTGCTCTTAAGGCAGCGGAGTAATGAATCAGTGCTGATAATGAAGAACAGTACTGAGTCAGTGCTGATAATGCAGCACAGTACTGAGTCAGTGCTAATAATGCAGCACAGTACTGACTCAGTGCTCTTAATGCAGCACAGTACTGAGTCAGTGCTGATAATGCAGCACAGAACTGAGTCAGAGCTGATAATGCAGCACAGTACTGAATCAGTGCTGATAATGCAGCACAGAACTGAGTCAGAGCTGATAATGCAGCACAGTACTGAGTCAATGCTCATAATGCAGCACGGAAATGAGTCAGTGCTGATAATGCAGCACAGTACTGAATCAGTGCTGATAATGCAGCGCAGAACTGAGTCAGTGCTGATAATGCAGCACAGAACTGAGTCAATGCTGATAATGCAGCACAGAACTGAGTCAGTGCTGATAATGCAGCACAGTACTGAGTCAGATCTGATAATGCAGCACAGTACTGAATCAGTGCTGATAATGCAGCGAAGAACTGAGTCAATGCTGATAATGAAGCGCAGAACTGAGTCAGTGCAGATAATGCAGCACAGTACTGAGTCAGTGCTGATAATGCAGCACAGTACTGAGTCAGTGCTGATAATGCAGCACAGTACTGAGTCAGTGCTGATAATGCAGCACAGTACTGAGTCAGCGCTGATAATGCAGCACAGCACTGAGTCAGTGCTGATAATGCAGTACAGTACTGAGTCAGTGCTCTTAATGCAGCACAGCACTGAGTCAGTGCTCTTAATGCAGCACAGTACTGAGTCAGTGCTCTTAATGCAGCACAGAAATGAGTCAATGCTGATAATGCAGCACAGAAATGAGTCAGTGCTGATAATGCAGTACAGTACTGAGTCAGTGCTGTTAATGCAGCACAGTACTGAATCAGTGCTGATAATGCAGCACAGAACTGAGTCAATGCTGATAATGAAGCACAGAACTGAGTCAGTGCTGATAATGAAGCACAGTACTGCGTCAGTGCTGATAATGCAGCACAGTACTCAGTCAGTGCTCTTAATGCAGTACAGTACTGAGTCAGTGCTGATAATGCAGCACAGAACTGAGTCAGAGCTGAAAATGCAGCACAGTACTGAATCAGAGCTGATAATGCAGCACAGAACTGAGTCAGAGCTGATAATGCAGCACAGTACTGAATCAGTGCTGATAATGCAGCACAGAACTGAGTCAGAGCTGATAATGCAGCACAGTACTGAATCAGTGCTGATAATGCAGCACAGAACTGAGTCAGAGCTGATAATGCAGCACAGTACTGAGTCAATGCTGATAATGCAGCACAGAACTGAGTCAATGCTGATAATGCAGCACAGTACTGAGTCAGTGCTGGTAATGCAGTACAGTACTGAGTCAGTGCTGATAATGCAGCACAGAACTGAGTCAGTGCTGATAATGAAGCACAAGACTGCGTCAGTGCTGATAATGCAGCACAGACTCAGTCAGTGCTCTTAATGCAGTACAGTACTGAGTCAGTGCTGATAATGCAGCACAGAACTGAGTCAGAGCTGATAATGCAGCACAGTACTGAATCAGTGCTGATAATGCAGCACAGAACTGAGTCAGAGCTGATAATGCAGCACAGTACTGAGTCAGAGCTGATAATGCAGCACAGAACTGAGTCAGAGCTGATAATGCAGCACAGTACTGAGTCAGTGCTGATAATGCAGCACAGAACTGAGTCAGTGCTGATAATGCAGCACAGTACTGAGTCAGTGCTGATAATGCAGCACAGAACTGAGTCAGTGCTGATAATGCAGCACAGTACTGAGTCAGAGCTGATAATGCAGCACAGTACTGAGTCAGAGCTGATAATGCAGCACAGTACTGAGTCAGTGCTGATAATGCAGCACAGAACTGAGTCAGTGCTGATAATGCAGCACAGTACTGAGTCAGTGCTGATAATGCAGCACAGAACTGAGTCAGTGCTGATAATGCAGCACAGAACTGAGTCAGTGCTGATAATGCAGCACAGTACTGAGTCAGTGCTGATAATGCAGCACAGTACTGAGTCAGTGCTGATAATGCAGCACAGTACTGAGTCAGTGCTGATAATGCAGCACAGAACTGAGTCAGAGCTGATAATGCAGCACAGTACTGAGTCAGTGCTGATAATGCAGCACAGAACTGAGTCAGAGCTGATAATGCAGCACAGTACTGAGTCAGTGCTGATAATGCAGCACAGAACTGAGTCAGTGCTGATAATGCAGCACAGTACTGAGTCAGTGCTGATAATGCAGCACAGAACTGAGTCAGAGCTGATAATGCAGCACAGTACTGAGTCAATGCTGATAATGCAGCACAGAACTGAGTCAGTGCTGATAATGCAGCACAGTACTGAGTCAGTGCTGATAATGCAGCACAGAACTGAGTCAGTGCTGATAATGCAGCACAGAACTGAGTCAATGCTGATAATGCAGCACAGAACTGAGTCAGTGCTGATAATGCAGCACAGTACTGAGTCAGTGCTGATAATGCAGCACAGAACTGAGTCAGTGCTGATAATGCAGCACAGTACTGAGTCAGTGCTGATAATGCAGCACAGTACTGAGTCAGTGCTGATAATGCAGCACAGAACTGAGTCAGTGCTGATAACGCAGCACAGTACTGAGTCAGTGCTGATAATGCAGCACAGAACTGAGTCAGTGCTGATAATGCAGCACAGTACTGAGTCAGTGCTGATAATGCAGCACAGAACTGAGTCAGTGCTGATAATGCAGCACAGTACTGAGTCAGTGCTGATAATGCAGCACAGAACTGAGTCAGTGCTGATAATGCAGCACAGTACTGAGTCAGTGCTGATAATGCAGCACAGTACTGAGTCAGTGCTGATAATGCAGCACAGAAATGAGTCAGTGCTGATAATGCAGCACAGTACTGAGTCAGTGCTGATAATGCAGCACAGTACTGAGTCAGTGCTGATAATGCAGCACAGTACTGAATCAGTGCTGATAATGCAGCACAGAACTGAGTCAGAGCTGATAATGCAGCACAGTACTGAGTCAGTGCTGATAATGCAGCACAGAACTGAGTCAGTGCTGATAATGCAGCACAGTACTGAGTCAGTGCTGATAATGCAGCACAGTACTGAGTCAGTGCTGATAATGCAGCACAGTACTGAGTCAGTGCTGATAATGCAGCACAGAACTGAGTCAGTGCTGATAATGCAGCACAGAAATGAGTCAGTGCTGATAATGCAGCACAGAACTGAGTCAGTGCTGATAATGCAGCACAGTACTGAGTCAGTGCTGATAATGCAGCACAGTACTGAGTCAGTGCTGATAATGCAGCACAGAACTGAGTCAGTGCTGATAATGCAGCACAGTACTGAGTCAGTGCTGATAATGCAGCACAGAACTGAGTCAGTGCTGATAATGCAGCACAGTACTGAGTCAGTGCTGATAATGCAGCACAGAACTGAGTCAGTGCTGATAATGCAGCACAGTACTGAGTCAGTGCTGATAATGCAGCACAGTACTGAGTCAGTGCTGATAATGCAGCACAGTACTGAGTCAGTGCTGATAATGCAGCACAGAACTGAGTCAGTGCTGATAATGCAGCACGGAACTGAGTCAGTGCTGATAATGCAGTACAGTACTGAATCAGTGATGATAATGCAGCACAGAACTGAGTCAATGCTGATAATGCAGCACAGAACTGTGTCAATGCTGATAATGCAGCACAGAACTGAGTCAGTGCTGATAATGCAGCACAGTACTGAGTCAGTGCTGATAATGCAGCACAGAACTGAGTCAGTGCTGATAATGCAGCACAGTACTGAGTCAGTGCTGATAATGCAGCACAGAACTGAGTCAATGCTGATAATGCAGCACAGAACTGAGTCAGTGCTGATAATGCAGCACAGTACTGAGTCAGTGCTGATAATGCAGCACAGTACTGAGTCAGTGCTGATAATGCAGCACAGTACTGAGTCAGTGCTGATAATGCAGCACAGTACTGAGTCAGTGCTGATAATGCAGCACAGTACTGAATCAGTGCTGATAATGCAGCACAGAACTGAGTCAGAGCTGATAATGCAGCACAGTACTGAGTCAATGCTGATAATGCAGCACAGAACTGAGTCAGAGCTGATAATGCAGCACAGTACTGAGTCAGTGCTGATAATGCAGCACAGTACTGAATAAGTGCTGATAATGCAGCGCAGAACTGAGTCAGTGCTGATAATGCAGCACAGTACTGAGTCAGTGCTGATAATGCAGCACAGAACTGAGTCAGAGCTGATAATGCAGCACAGTACTGAGTCAGTGCTGATAATGCAGCACAGAACTGAGTCAATGCTGATAATGCAGCACAGTACTGAGTCAGTGCTGATAATGCAGCACAGAACTGAGTCAGAGCTGATAATGCAGCACAGTACTGAGTCAGTGCTGATAATGCAGCACAGAACTGAGTCAGAGCTGATAATGCAGCACAGTACTGAGTCAGTGCTGATAATGCAGCACAGTACTGAGTCAGAGCTGATAATGCAGCACAGTACTGAGTCAGTGCTGATAATGCAGCACAGAACTGAGTCAATGCTGATAATGCAGCACAGTACTGAGTCAGTGCTGATAATGCAGCACAGAACTGAGTCAATGCTGATAATGCAGCACAGTACTGAATCAGTGCTGATAATGCAGCACAGAACTGAGTCAGAGCTGATAATGCAGCACAGTACTGAGTCAGTGCTGATAATGCAGCACAGAACTGAGTCAGTGCTGATAATGCAGCACAGTACTGAGTCAGTGCTGATAATGCAGCACAGTACTGAGTCAGTGCTGATAATGCAGCACAGAACTGAGTCAGTGCTGATAATGCAGCACAGAACTGAGTCAGTGCTGATAATGCAGCACAGTACTGAGTCAGTGCTGATAATGCAGCACAGAACTGAGTCAGTGCTGATAATGCAGCACAGAACTGAGTCAGTGCTGATAATGCAGCACAGTACTGAGTCAGTGCTGATAATGCAGCACAGTACTGAGTCAGTGCTGATAATGCAGCACAGAACTGAGTCAGTGCTGATAATGCAGCACAGTACTGAGTCAGTGCTGATAATGCAGCACAGTACTGAGTCAGTGCTGATAATGCAGCACAGAACTGAGTCAGAGCTGATAATGCAGCACAGTACTGAATCAGTGCTGATAATGCAGCACAGAACTGAGTCAGTGCTGATAATGCAGCACAGTACTGAGTCAGTGCTGATAATGCAGCACAGAACTGAGTCAATGCTGATAATGCAGCACAGTACTGAATCAGTGCTGATAATGCAGCACAGAACTGAGTCAGAGCTGATAATGCAGCACAGTACTCAGTCAATGCTGATAATGCAGCACAGAACTGAGTCAGTGCTGATAATGCAGCACAGTACTGAGTCAGTGCTGATAATGCAGCACAGAACTGAGTCAGTGCTGATAATGAAGCACAGAACTGAGTCAGTGCTGATAATGAAGCACAAGACTGCGTCAGTGCTGATAATGCAGCACAGACTCAGTCAGTGCTGATAATGCAGCACAGTACTGAGTCAGTGCTGATAATGCAGCACAGAACTGAGTCAGTGCTGATAATGCAGCACAGTACTGAGTCAGTGCTGATAATGCAGCACAGAACTGAGTCAGTGCTGATAATGCAGCACAGTACTGAATCAGTGCTGATAATGCAGCACAGAACTGAGTCAGAGCTGATAATGCAGCACAGTACTGAGTCAGTGCTGATAATGCAGCACAGAACTGAGTCAGTGCTGATAATGCAGCACAGTACTGAGTCAATGCTGATAATGCAGCACAGAACTGAGTCAGTGCTGATAATACAGCACAGTACTGAATCAGTGCTGATAATGCAGCGCTAAACTGAGTCAGTGCTGATAATGCAGCACAGAAATGAGTCAATGCTGATAATGCAGCACAGAACTGAGTCAGTGCTGATAATGCAGCACAGTACTGAGTCAGAGCTGATAATGCAGCACAGTACTGAGTCAGTGCTGATAATGCAGCACAGAACTGAGTCAGTGCTGATAATGCAGCACAGTACTGAGTCAGTGCTGATAATGCAGCACAGAACTGAGTCAGAGCTGATAATGCAGCACAGAACTGAGTCAGTGCTGATAATGCAGCACAGAACTGAGTCAGTGCTGATAATGCAGCACAGAACTGAGTCAGTGCTGATAATGCAGCACAGAACTGAGTCAGTGCTGATAATGCAGCACAGTACTGAGTCAGTGCTGATAATGCAGCACAGAACTGAGTCAGTGCTGATAATGCAGCACAGTACTGAGTCAGTGCTGATAATGCAGCACAGAACTGAGTCAGTGCTGATAATGCAGCACAGTACTGAGTCAGTGCTGATAATGCAGCACAGAACTGAGTCAGTGCTGATAATGCAGCACAGTACTGAGTCAGTGCTGATAATGCAGCACAGAACTGAGTCAGTGCTGATAATGCAGCACAGTACTGAGTCAGTGCTGATAATGCAGCACAGAACTGAGTCAGTGCTGATAATGCAGCACAGTACTGAGTCAGTGCTGATAATGCAGCACAGAACTGAGTCAGTGCTGATAATGCAGCACAGTACTGAGTCAGTGCTGATAATGCAGCACAGAACTGAGTCAGTGCTGATAATGCAGCACAGTACTGAGTCAGTGCTGATAATGCAGCACAGTACTGAGTCAGTGCTGATAATGCAGCACAGAACTGAGTCAGTGCTGATAATGCAGCACAGTACTGAGTCAGTGCTGATAATGCAGCACAGAACTGAGTCAGTGCTGATAATGCAGCACAGTACTGAGTCAGTGCTGATAATGCAGCACAGAACTGAGTCAGTGCTGATAATGCAGCACAGTACTGAGTCAGTGCTGATAATGCAGCACAGTACTGAGTCAGTGCTGATAATGCAGCACAGTACTGAGTCAGTGCTGATAATGCAGCACAGTACTGAGTCAGTGCTGATAATGCAGCACAGTACTGAGTCAGTGCTGATAATGCAGCACAGAACTGAGTCAGTGCTGATAATGCAGCACAGTACTGAGTCAGTGCTGATAATGCAGCGCAGAACTGAGTCAGTGCTGATAATGCAGCACAGTACTGAGTCAGTGCTGATAATGCAGCACAGAACTGAGTCAGTGCTGATAATGCAGCACAGAACTGAGTCAGTGCTGATAATGCAGCACAGAACTGAGTCAGTGCTGATAATGCAGCACAGTACTGAGTCAGTGCTGATAATGCAGCACAGAACTGAGTCAGTGCTGATAATGCAGCACAGTACTGAGTCAGTGCTGATAATGCAGCACAGAACTGAGTCAGTGCTGATAATGCAGCACAGTACTGAGTCAGTGCTGATAATGCAGCACAGTACTGAGTCAGTGCTGATAATGCAGCACAGTACTGAGTCAGTGCTGATAATGCAGCACAGAACTGAGTCAGTGCTGATAATGCAGCACAGTACTGAGTCAGTGCTGATAATGCAGCACAGTACTGAGTCAGTGCTGATAATGCAGCACAGTACTGAGTCAGTGCTGATAATGCAGCACAGAACTGAGTCAGTGCTGATAATGCAGCACAGTACTGAGTCAGTGCTGATAATGCAGCACAGAACTGAGTCAGTGCTGATAATGCAGCACAGAACTGAGTCAGTGCTGATAATGCAGCACAGTACTGAGTCAGTGCTGATAATGCAGCACAGTACTGAGTCAGTGCTGATAATGCAGCACAGAACTGAGTCAGTGCTGATAATGCAGCACAGTACTGAGTCAGTGCTGATAATGCAGCACAGAACTGAGTCAGTGCTGATAATGCAGCACAGTACTGAGTCAGTGCTGATAATGCAGCACAGAACTGAGTCAATGCTGATAATGCAGCACAGTACTGAGTCAGTGCTGATAATGCAGCACAGAACTGAGTCAGTGCTGATAATGCAGCACAGTACTGAGTCAATGCTGATAATGCAGCACAGAACTGAGTCAGTGCTGATAATGCAGCACAGTACTGAGTCAGTGCTGATAATGCAGCACAGTACTGAGTCAGTGCTGATAATGCAGCACAGAACTGAGTCAGTGCTGATAATGCAGCACAGAACTGAGTCAGTGCTGATAATGCAGCACAGTACTGAGTCAGTGCTGATAATGCAGCACAGTACTGAGTCAGTGCTGATAATGCAGCACAGTACTGAGTCAGTGCTGATAATGCAGCACAGTACTGAGTCAGTGCTGATAATGCAGCACAGAACTGAGTCAGTGCTGATAATGAAGCACAGTACTGCGTCAGTGCTGATAATGCAGCACAGTACTGAGTCAGTGCTGATAATGCAGCACAGAACTGAGTCAGTGCTGATAATGCAGCACAGTACTGAGTCAGTGCTGATAATGCAGCACAGTACTGAGTCAGTGCTGATAATGCAGCACAGAACTGAGTCAGAGCTGATAATGCAGCACAGTACTGAGTCAGTGCTGATAATGCAGCACAGTACTGAGTCAGTGCTGATAATGCAGCACAGTACTGAGTCAGTGCTGATAATGCAGCACAGTACTGAGTCAGTGCTGATAATGCAGCACAGTACTGAGTCAGTGCTGATAATGCAGCACAGTACTGAGTCAGTGCTGATAATGCAGCACAGTACTGAGTCAGTGCTGATAATGCAGCACAGTACTGAGTCAGTGCAGATAATGCAGCACAGAACTGAGTCAGTGCTGATAATGCAGCACAGTACTGAGTCAGTGCTGATAATGCAGCACAGTACTGAGTCAGTGCTGATAATGCAGCACAGTACTGAGTCAGTGCTGATAATGCAGCACAGTACTGAGTCAGTGCTGATAATGCAGCACAGTACTGAGTCAGTGCTGATAATGCAGCACAGTACTGAGTCAGTGCTGATAATGCAGCACAGTACTGAGTCAGTGCTGATAATGCAGTACAGTACTGAGTCAGTGCTGATAATGCAGCACATTAATGAGTCAGTGCTGATAATGCAGCACAGTACTGAGTCAGTGCTGACAATTCAGCACAGAACTGAGTCAGTGCAGATAAAGCAGTACAGAACTGAGTCAGTGCTGATAATGCAGAGCAGTACTGAGTCAGTTCTGATAATGCAGCACAGTACTGAGTCAGTGCTGATAATGCAGCACAGTAATGAGTCAGTGCTGATAATGCAGCACAGAACTGAGTCAGTGCTGATAATGCAGCACAGTACTGAGTCAGTGCTGATAATGCAGCACAGAACTGAGTCAGTGCTGATAATGCAGTACAGTACTGAGTCAGTGCTGATAATGCAGCACAGTACTGAGTCAGTGCTGATAATGCAGCACAGTACTGAGTCAGTGCTGATAATGCAGCACAGTACTGAGTCAGTGCTGATAATGCAGCACAGAACTGAGTCAGTGCTGATAATGCAGCACAGTACTGAGTCAGTGCTGATAATGCAGCACAGAACTGAGTCAGTGCTGATAATGCAGCACAGTACTGAGTCAGTGCTGATAATGCAGCACGGAACTGAGTCAGTGCTGATAATGTAGCACAGTACTGAGTCAGTGCTGATAATGCAGCACAGTACTGAGTCAGTGCTGACAATGCAGCACAGTACTGAGTCAGTGCAGATAACGCAGTACAGAACTGAGTCAGTGCTGATAATGCAGCACAGTACTGAGTCAGTGCTGATAATGCAGCACAGAACTGAGTCAGTGCTGATAATGCAGTACAGTACTGAGTCAGTGCTGATAATGCAGCACAGTACTGAGTCAGTGCTGATAATGCAGCACAGTACTGAGTCAGTGCTGATAATGCAGTACAGAACTGAGTCAGTGCCCGTAAATCAGCACAGTACTGAGTCAGTGCTGATAATGCAGCACAGTACTGAGTCAGTGCTGATAATGCAGCACAGAACTGAGTCAGTGCTGATAATGCAGCACAGAACTGAGTCAGTGCTGATAATGCAGTACAGTACTGAGTCAGTATTGATAATGCAGCACAGTACTGAGTCAGTGCTGATAATGCAGCACAGAACTGAGTCAGTGCTGATAATGCAGCACAGTACTGAGTCAGTGCTGATAATGCAGCACAGAACTGAGTCAGTGCTGATAATGCAGCACAGTACTGAGTCAGTGCTGATAATGCAGCACAGTAATGAATCAGTGCTGATAATGCAGCACAGTACTGAGTCAGTGCTGATAATGCAGCACAGAACTGAGTCAGTGCTGATAATGCAGCACAGTACTGAGTCAGAGCTGATAATGCAGCACAGTACTGAATCAGTGCTGATAATGCAGCACAGAACTGAGTCAGAGCTGATAATGCAGCACAGAACTGAGTCAATGCTGATAATGCAGCACAGAACTGAGTCAGTGCTGATAATGCAGCACAGTACTGAGTCAGTGCTGATAATGCAGCACAGTACTGAGTCAGTGCTGACAATGCAGCACAGTACTGAGTCAGTGCTGATAATGCAGCACCGAACTGAGTCAGTGCTGATAATGCAGCACAGTACTGCGTCAGTGCTGATAATGCAGCACAGAACTGAGTCAGTGCTGATAATGCAGCACAGTACTGAGTCAGTGCTGATAATGCAGCACAGAACTGAGTCAGTGCTGATAATGCAGCACAGAACTGAGTCAGTGCTGATAATGCAGCACAGTACTGAGTCAGTGCTGATAATGCAGTACAGTACTGAGTCAGTGCTGATAATGCAGCACAGAACTGAGTCAGTGCTGATAATGCAGCACAGAACTGAGTCAGTGCTGATAATGCAGCACAGTACTGAGTCAGTGCTGATAATGCAGCACAGAACTGAGTCAGTGCTGATAATGCAGCACAGTACTGAGTCAGTGCTGATAATGCAGCACAGTACTGAGTCAGAGCTGATAATGCAGCACAGTACTGAGTCAGTGCTGATAATGCAGCACAGAACTGAGTCAGTGCTGATAATGCAGCACAGTACTGAGTCAGTGCTGATAATGCAGCACAGAACTGAGTCAGTGCTGATAATGCAGCACAGAAATGAGTCAGTGCTGATAATGCAGCACAGAACTGAGTCAGTGCTGATAATGCAGCACAGTACTGAGTCAGATCTGGTAATGTAGCACCGTACTGAGTCAGTGCTGATAATGCAGCACAGTACTGAGTCAGTGCTGATAATGCAGCACAGAACTGAGTCAGTGCTGATAATGCAGCACAGAACTGAGTCAGTGCTGATAATGCAGCACAGTACTGAGTCAGATCTGGTAATGTAGCACCGTACTGAGTCAGTGCTGATAATGCAGCACAGAACTGAGTCAGTGCTGATAATGCAGCACAGAACTGAGTCAGTGCTGATAATGCAGCACAGAACTGAGTCAGTGCTGATAATGCAGCACAGTACTGAGTCAGTGCTGATAATGCAGCACAGAACTGAGTCAGTGCTCTTAATGCAACACAGAACTGAGTCAGTGCTGATAATGCAGCACAGAACTGTGTCAGTGCAGATAACGCAGTACAGTACAGAGTCAGTGCTGATAATGCAGCACAGAACTGAGTCATGCTGATAATGCAGCACAGTACTGAGTCAGTGCAGATAACGCAGTACTGAACTGAGTCAGTGCTGATAATGCAGAGCAGTACTGAGTCAGTGCTGATAATGCAGCACAGAACTGAGTCAGTGCTGATAATGCAGCACAGAAATGAGTCAGATGCTGATAATGCAGCACAGTACTGAGTCAGTGCTGATAATGCAGCACAGAACTGAGTCAGTGCTGATAATGCAGCACAGTACTGAGTCAGTGCTGATAATGCAGCACAGAACTGAGTCAGTGCTGATAATGCAGCACAGAAATGAGTCAGTGCTGATAATGCAGCACAGAACTGAGTCAGTGCTGATAATGCAGCACAGTACTGAGTCAGTGCTGATAATGCAGCACAGAACTGAGTCAGTGCTGATAATGCAGCACAGTACTGAGTCAGTGCTGATAATGCAGCACAGAACTGAGTCAGTGCTGATAATGCAGCACAGTACTGAGTCAGTGCTGATAATGCAGCACAGTACTGAGTCAGTGCTGATAATGCAGCACAGTACTGAGTCAGTGCTGATAATGCAGCACAGTACTGAGTCAGTGCTGATAATGCAGCACAGTACTGAGTCAGTGCTGATAATGCAGCACAGTACTGAGTCAGTGCTGATAATGCAGCACAGTACTGAGTCAGTGCTGATAATGCAGCACAGTACTGAGTCAGTGCTGATAATGCAGCACAGAACTGAGTCAATGCTGATAATGCAGCACAGAACTGAGTCAGTGCTGATAATGCAGCACAGTACTGAGTCAGTGCTGATAATGCAGCACAGAACTGAGTCAGTGCTGATAATGCAGCACAGAACTGAGTCAGTGCTGATAATGCAGCACAGAACTGAGTCAGTGCTGATAATGCAGCACAGTACTGAGTCAGTGCTGATAATGCAGCACAGTACTGAGTCAGTGCTGATAATGCAGCACAGTACTGAGTCAGTGCTGATAATGCAGCACAGAACTGAGTCAGTGCTGATAATGCAGCACAGTACTGAGTCAGTGCTGATAATGCAGCACAGAACTGAGTCAGTGCTGATAATGCAGCACAGTACTGAGTCAGTGCTGATAATGCAGCACAGTACTGAGTCAGTGCTGATAATGCAGCACAGTACTGAGTCAGTGCTGATAATGCAGCACAGTACTGAGTCAGTGCTGATAATGCAGCACAGTACTGAGTCAGTGCTGATAATGCAGCACAGTACTGAGTCAGTGCTGATAATGCAGCACAGTACTGAGTCAGTGCTGATAATGCAGCACAGTACTGAGTCAGTGCTGATAATGCAGCACAGTACTGAGTCAGTGCTGATAATGCAGCACAGTACTGAGTCAGTGCTGATAATGCAGCACAGTACTGAGTCAATGCTGATAATGCAGCACAGTACTGAGTCAGTGCTGATAATGCAGCACAGTACTGAGTCAGTGCTGATAATGCAGCACAGTACTGAGTCAGTGCTGATAATGCAGCACAGTACTGAGTCAGTGCAGATAATGCAGCACAGTACTGAGTCAGTGCTGATAATGCAGCACAGTACTGAGTCAGTGCTGATAATGCAGCAAAGAACTGAGTCAGTGCTGATAATGCAGCACAGTACTGAGTCAGATCTGGTAATGTAGCACAGTACTGAGTCAGTGCTGATAATGCAGCACAGAAATGAGTCAATGCTGATAATGCAGCACAGTACTGAGTCAGAGCTGATAATGCAGCACAGTACTGAGTCAGTGCTGATAATGCAGCACAGAAATGAGTCAGTGCTGATAATGCAGCACAGTACTGAGTCAGAGCTGATAATGCAGCACAGTACTGAGTCAGTGCTGATAATGCAGCACAGTACTGAGTCAGTGCTGATAATGCAGCACAGTACTGAGTCAGTGCTGATAATGCAGCACAGTACTGAGTCAGTGCTGATAATGCAGCACAGTACTGAGTCAGTGCTGATAATGCAGCACAGTACTGAGTCAGTGCTGATAATGCAGCACAGTACTGAGTCAGTGCTGATAATGCAGCACAGTACTGAGTCAGTGCTGATAATGCAGCACAGTACTGAGTCAGTGTTGATAATGCAGTACAGTACTGAGTCAGCGCTGATAATGCAGCACAGAACTGAGTCAGTGTTGATAATGCAGCACAGTACTGAGTCACTGCTCATAATGCAGCACAGTACTGAGTCAGTGTTGATAATGCAGCACAGTACTGAGTCAGTGCTGATAATGCAGCACAGTACTGAGTCAGTGCTGATAATGCAGCACAGTACTGAGTCAGTGCTGATAATGCAGCACAGTACTGAGTCAGTGCTGATAATGCAGCACAGTACTGAGTCAGTGCTGATAATGCAGCACAGTACTGAGTCAGTGCTGATAATGCAGCACAGTACTGAGTCAGTGCTGATAATGCAGCACAGTACTGAGTCAGTGCTGATAATGCAGCACAGTACTGAGTCAGTGCTGATAATGCAGCACAGAACTGAGTCAGTGCTGATAATGCAGCACAGTACTGAGTCAGTGCTGATAATGCAGCACAGAACTGAGTCAGTGCTGATAATGCAGCACAGTACTGAGTCAGTGCTGATAATGCAGCACAGTACTGAGTCAGTGCTGATAATGCAGCACAGAACTGAGTCAGTGCTGATAATGCAGCACAGAACTGAGTCAGTGCTGATAATGCAGCACAGAACTGAGTCAGATCTGATAATGCAGCACAGTACTGAGTCAGTGCTGATAATGCAGCACAGAAATGAGTCAATGCTGATAATGCAGCACAGTACTGAGTCAGAGCTGATAATGCAGCACAGTACTGATCAGCGCTGATAATGCAGCACAGTACTGATTCAGTGCTGGTAATGGAGTACTGTACTGTGTCAGTGCAGATAATGCAGCACAGTACTGAGTCAGTGCTGATAATGCAGCACAGTACTGAGTCAGTGCTGATAATGCAGCACAGTACTGAGTCAGTGCTGATAATGCAGCACAGTACTGAGTCAGTGCTGATAATGCAGCACAGAACTGAGTCAGTACAGATAATGCAGCACAGTACTGAGTCAGTGCTGATAATGCAGCACAGTACTGAGTCAGTGCTGATAATGCAGCACAGTACTGAGTAGGTGCTGATAATGCAGCACAGTACTGAGTCAGTGCTGATAATGCAGCACAGTACTGAGTCAGTGCTGATAATGCAGCACAGTACTGAGTCAGTGCTGATAATGCAGCACAGAACTGAGTCAGTGCTGATAATGCAGCACAGAACTGAGTCAGTGCTGATAATGCAGCACAGTACTGAGTCAGAGCTGATAATGCAGCACAGTACTGAGTCAGTGCTGATAATGCAGCACAGTACTGAGTCAGTGCTGATAATGCAGCACAGTACTGAGTCAGTGCTGATAATGCAGCACAGTACTGAGTCAGAGCTGATAATGCAGCACAGTACTGAGTCAGTGCTGATAATGCAGCACAGAACTGAGTCAGTGCTGATAATGCAGCACAGAACTGAGTCAGTGCTGATAATGCAGCACAGTACTGAGTCAGATCTGATAATGTAGCACCGTACTGAGTCAGTGCTGATAATGCAGCACAGTACTGAGTCAGTGCTGATAATGCAGCACAGTACTGAGTCAGTGCTGATAATGCCACACAGAACTGAGTCATGCTGATAATGCAGCACAGTACTGAGTCAGTGCAGAGAACGCAGTACAGAACTGAGTCAGTGCTGATAATGCAGCACCGTACTGAGTCAGTGCTGATAATGCAGCACAGAACTGAGTCAATGCTGATAATGCAGCACAGTACTGAGTCAGTGCTGATAATGCAGCACAGAACTGAGTCAGTGCTGATAATGCAGCACAGAAATGAGTCAATGCTGATAATGCAGCACAGAACTGAGTCAGTGCTGATAATGCAGCACAGTACTGAGTCAGTGCTGATAATGCAGCACAGTACTGAGTCAGTGCTGATAATGCAGCACAGTACTGAGTCAGTGCTGATAATGCAGCACAGAACTGAGTCAGAGCTGATAATGCAGCACAGTACTGAGTCAGTGCTGATAATGCAGCACAGAACTGAGTCAGTGCTGATAATGCAGCACAGTACTGAATCAGTGCTGATAATGCAGCACAGAACTGAGTCAGTGCTGATAATGCAGCACAGTACTGAGTCAGTGCTGATAATGCAGCACAGTACTGAGTCAGTGCTGATAATGCAGCACAGAACTGAGTCAGAGCTGATAATGCAGCACAGTACTGAGTCAGTGCTGATAATGCAGCACAGAACTGAGTCAATGCTGATAATGCAGCACAGTACAGAATCAGTGCTGATAATGCAGCGCAGAACTGAGTCAGTGCTGATAATGCAGCACAGAACTGAGTCAGTGCTGATAATGCAGCACAGTACTGAGTCAGTGCTGATAATGCAGCACAGTACTGAGTCAGTGCTGATAATGCAGCACAGTACTGAGTCAGTGCTGATAATGCAGCACAGTACTGAGTCAGTGTTGATAATGCAGTACAGTACTGAGTCAGTGCTGATAATGCAGCACAGTACTGAGTCAGTGCTGATAATGCAGCACAGAACTGAGTCAGTGCTGATAATGCAGCACAGTACTGAGTCAGTGCTGATAATGCAGCACAGAACTGAGTCAGTGCTGATAATGCAGCACAGTACTGAGTCAGTGCTGACAATGCAGCACAGTACTGAGTCAGTGCTGATAATGCAGCACAGTACTGAATCAGTGCTGATAATGCAGCACAGAACTGAGTCAGTGCTGATAATGCAGCACAGAACTGAGTCAGTGCTGATAATGCAGCACAGTACTGAATCAGTGCTGATAATGCAGCACAGAACTGAGTCAGAGCTGATAATGCAGCACAGTACTCAGTCAATGCTGATAATGCAGCACAGAACTGAGTCAGTGCTGATAATGCAGCACGGAACTGAGTCAGTGCTGATAATGCAGCACAGTTCTGAATCAGTGCTGATAATGCAGCGCAGAACTGAGTCAGTGCTGATAATGCAGCACAGAACTGAGTCAGTGCTGATAATGCAGCACAGTACTGAGTCAGTGCTGATAATGCAGCACAGAACTGAGTCAGTGCTGATAATGCAGCACAGTACTGAGTCAGTGCTGATAATGCAGCACAGTACTGAGTCAGTGCTGATAATGCAGCACAGTACTGAGTCAGTGCTGATAATGCAGCACAGTACTGAGTCAGTGCTGATAATGCAGCACAGAACTGAGTCAGTGCTGATAATGCAGCACAGAACTGAGTCAGTGCTGATAATGCAGCACAGAACTGAGTCAGTGCTGATAATGCAGCACAGAACTGAGTCAGTGCTGATAATGCAGCACAGAACTGAGTCAGTGCTGATAATGCAGCACAGTACTGAGTCAGTGCTGATAATGCAGCACAGAAATGAGTCAGTGCTGATAATGCAGCACAGAACTGAGTCAGTGCTGATAATGCAGCACAGAACTGAGTCAGTGCTGATAATGCAGCACAGAACTGAGTCAGATCTGATAATGCAGCACAGTACTGAGTCAGTGCTGATAATGCAGCACAGTACTGAGTCAGAGCTGATAATGCAGCACAGTACTGAATCAGTGCTGATAATGCAGCACAGAACTGAGTCAGTGCTGATAATGCAGCACAGTACTGAATCAGTGCTGATAATGCAGCACAGAACTGAGTCAGAGCTGATAATGCAGCACAGTACTGAGTCAATGCTGATAATGCAGCACAGAACTGAGTCAGTGCTGATAATGCAGCACAGAACTGAGTCAGTGCTGATAATGCAGCACAGTACTGAGTCAGTGCTGATAATGCAGCACCGTACTGAGTCAGTGCTGATAATGCAGCACAGTACTGAGTCAGTGCTGATAATGCAGCACAGTACTGAGTCAGTGCTGATAATGCAGCACAGTACTGAGTCAGTGCTGGTAATGCAGCACAGTACTGAGTCAGTGCTGATAATGCAGCACAGTACTGAGTCAGTGCTGATAATGCAGCACAGTACTGAGTCAGTGCTGATAATGCAGCACAGTACTGAGTCAGTGCTGATAATGCAGCACAGTACTGAGTCAGTGCTGATAATGCAGCACAGTACTGAGTCAGTGCTGATAATGCAGCACAGTACTGAGTCAGTGCTGATAATGCAGCACAGTACTGAGTCAGTGCTGATAATGCAGCACAGTACTGAGTCAGTGCTGATAATGCAGCACAGTACTGAGTCAGTGCTGATAATGCAGCACAGTACTGAGTCAGTGCTGATAATGCAGCACAGTACTGAGTCAGTGCTGATAATGCAGCACAGTACTGAGTCAGTGCTGATAATGCAGCACAGTACTGAGTCAGTGCTGATAATGCAGCACAGTACTGAGTCAGTGCTGATAATGCAGCACAGTACTGAGTCAGTGCTGATAATGCAGCACAGTACTGAGTCAGTGCTGATAATGCAGCACAGTACTGAGTCAGTGCTGATAATGCAGCACAGTACTGAGTCAGTGCTGATAATGCAGCACAGTACTGAGTCAGTGCTGATAATGCAGCACAGTACTGAGTCAGTGCTGATAATGCAGCACAGTACTGAGTCAGTGCTGATAATGCAGCACAGTACTGAGTCAGTGCTGATAATGCAGCACAGTACTGAGTCAGTGCTGATAATGCAGCACAGTACTGAGTCAGTGCTGATAATGCAGCACAGTACTGAGTCAGTGCTGATAATGCAGCACAGTACTGAGTCAGTGCTGATAATGCAGCACAGTACTGAGTCAGTGCTGATAATGCAGCACAGTACTGAGTCAGTGCTGATAATGCAGCACAGTACTGAGTCAGTGCTGATAATGCAGCACAGTACTGAGTCAGTGCTGATAATGCAGCACAGTACTGAGTCAGTGCTGATAATGCAGCACAGTACTGAGTCAGTGCTGATAATGCAGCACAGTACTGAGTCAGTGCTGATAATGCAGCACAGTACTGAGTCAGTGCTGATAATGCAGCACAGTACTGAGTCAGTGCTGATAATGCAGCACAGTACTGAGTCAGTGCTGATAATGCAGCACAGTACTGAGTCAGTGCTGATAATGCAGCACAGTACTGAGTCAGTGCTGATAATGCAGCACAGTACTGAGTCAGTGCTGATAATGCAGCACAGTACTGAGTCAGTGCTGATAATGCAGCACAGTACTGAGTCAGTGCTGATAATGCAGCACAGTACTGAGTCAGTGCTGATAATGCAGCACAGTACTGAGTCAGTGCTGATAATGCAGCACAGTACTGAGTCAGTGCTGATAATGCAGCACAGTACTGAGTCAGTGCTGATAATGCAGCACAGTACTGAGTCAGTGCTGATAATGCAGCACAGTACTGAGTCAGTGCTGATAATGCAGCACAGTACTGAGTCAGTGCTGATAATGCAGCACAGTACTGAGTCAGTGCTGATAATGCAGCACAGTACTGAGTCAGTGCTGATAATGCAGCACAGTACTGAGTCAGTGCTGATAATGCAGCACAGTACTGAGTCAGTGCTGATAATGCAGCACAGTACTGAGTCAGTGCTGATAATGCAGCACAGTACTGAGTCAGTGCTGATAATGCAGCACAGTACTGAGTCAGTGCTGATAATGCAGCACAGTACTGAGTCAGTGCTGATAATGCAGCACAGTACTGAGTCAGTGCTGATAATGCAGCACAGTACTGAGTCAGTGCTGATAATGCAGCACAGTACTGAGTCAGTGCTGATAATGCAGCACAGTACTGAGTCAGTGCTGATAATGCAGCACAGTACTGAGTCAGTGCTGATAATGCAGCACAGTACTGAGTCAGTGCTGATAATGCAGCACAGTACTGAGTCAGTGCTGATAATGCAGCACAGTACTGAGTCAGTGCTGATAATGCAGCACAGTACTGAGTCAGTGCTGATAATGCAGCACAGTACTGAGTCAGTGCTGATAATGCAGCACAGTACTGAGTCAGTGCTGATAATGCAGCACAGTACTGAGTCAGTGCTGATAATGCAGCACAGTACTGAGTCAGTGCTGATAATGCAGCACAGTACTGAGTCAGTGCTGATAATGCAGCACAGTACTGAGTCAGTGCTGATAATGCAGCACAGTACTGAGTCAGTGCTGATAATGCAGCACAGTACTGAGTCAGTGCTGATAATGCAGCACAGTACTGAGTCAGTGCTGATAATGCAGCACAGTACTGAGTCAGTGCTGATAATGCAGCACAGTACTGAGTCAGTGCTGATAATGCAGCACAGTACTGAGTCAGTGCTGATAATGCAGCACAGTACTGAGTCAGTGCTGATAATGCAGCACAGTACTGAGTCAGTGCTGATAATGCAGCACAGTACTGAGTCAGTGCTGATAATGCAGCACAGTACTGAGTCAGTGCTGATAATGCAGCACAGTACTGAGTCAGTGCTGATAATGCAGCACAGTACTGAGTCAGTGCTGATAATGCAGCACAGTACTGAGTCAGTGCTGATAATGCAGCACAGTACTGAGTCAGTGCTGATAATGCAGCACAGTACTGAGTCAGTGCTGATAATGCAGCACAGTACTGAGTCAGTGCTGATAATGCAGCACAGTACTGAGTCAGTGCTGATAATGCAGCACAGTACTGAGTCAGTGCTGATAATGCAGCACAGTACTGAGTCAGTGCTGATAATGCAGCACAGTACTGAGTCAGTGCTGATAATGCAGCACAGTACTGAGTCAGTGCTGATAATGCAGCACAGTACTGAGTCAGTGCTGATAATGCAGCACAGTACTGAGTCAGTGCTGATAATGCAGCACAGTACTGAGTCAGTGCTGATAATGCAGCACAGTACTGAGTCAGTGCTGATAATGCAGCACAGTACTGAGTCAGTGCTGATAATGCAGCACAGTACTGAGTCAGTGCTGATAATGCAGCACAGTACTGAGTCAGTGCTGATAATGCAGCACAGTACTGAGTCAGTGCTGATAATGCAGCACAGTACTGAGTCAGTGCTGATAATGCAGCACAGTACTGAGTCAGTGCTGATAATGCAGCACAGTACTGAGTCAGTGCTGATAATGCAGCACAGTACTGAGTCAGTGCTGATAATGCAGCACAGTACTGAGTCAGTGCTGATAATGCAGCACAGTACTGAGTCAGTGCTGATAATGCAGCACAGTACTGAGTCAGTGCTGATAATGCAGCACAGTACTGAGTCAGTGCTGATAATGCAGCACAGTACTGAGTCAGTGCTGATAATGCAGCACAGTACTGAGTCAGTGCTGATAATGCAGCACAGTACTGAGTCAGTGCTGATAATGCAGCACAGTACTGAGTCAGTGCTGATAATGCAGCACAGTACTGAGTCAGTGCTGATAATGCAGCACAGTACTGAGTCAGTGCTGATAATGCAGCACAGTACTGAGTCAGTGCTGATAATGCAGCACAGTACTGAGTCAGTGCTGATAATGCAGCACAGTACTGAGTCAGTGCTGATAATGCAGCACAGTACTGAGTCAGTGCTGATAATGCAGCACAGTACTGAGTCAGTGCTGATAATGCAGCACAGTACTGAGTCAGTGCTGATAATGCAGCACAGTACTGAGTCAGTGCTGATAATGCAGCACAGTACTGAGTCAGTGCTGATAATGCAGCACAGTACTGAGTCAGTGCTGATAATGCAGCACAGTACTGAGTCAGTGCTGATAATGCAGCACAGTACTGAGTCAGTGCTGATAATGCAGCACAGTACTGAGTCAGTGCTGATAATGCAGCACAGTACTGAGTCAGTGCTGATAATGCAGCACAGTACTGAGTCAGTGCTGATAATGCAGCACAGTACTGAGTCAGTGCTGATAATGCAGCACAGTACTGAGTCAGTGCTGATAATGCAGCACAGTACTGAGTCAGTGCTGATAATGCAGCACAGTACTGAGTCAGTGCTGATAATGCAGCACAGTACTGAGTCAGTGCTGATAATGCAGCACAGTACTGAGTCAGTGCTGATAATGCAGCACAGTACTGAGTCAGTGCTGATAATGCAGCACAGTACTGAGTCAGTGCTGATAATGCAGCACAGTACTGAGTCAGTGCTGATAATGCAGCACAGTACTGAGTCAGTGCTGATAATGCAGCACAGTACTGAGTCAGTGCTGATAATGCAGCACAGTACTGAGTCAGTGCTGATAATGCAGCACAGTACTGAGTCAGTGCTGATAATGCAGCACAGTACTGAGTCAGTGCTGATAATGCAGCACAGTACTGAGTCAGTGCTGATAATGCAGCACAGTACTGAGTCAGTGCTGATAATGCAGCACAGTACTGAGTCAGTGCTGATAATGCAGCACAGTACTGAGTCAGTGCTGATAATGCAGCACAGTACTGAGTCAGTGCTGATAATGCAGCACAGTACTGAGTCAGTGCTGATAATGCAGCACAGTACTGAGTCAGTGCTGATAATGCAGCACAGTACTGAGTCAGTGCTGATAATGCAGCACAGTACTGAGTCAGTGCTGATAATGCAGCACAGTACTGAGTCAGTGCTGATAATGCAGCACAGTACTGAGTCAGTGCTGATAATGCAGCACAGTACTGAGTCAGTGCTGATAATGCAGCACAGTACTGAGTCAGTGCTGATAATGCAGCACAGTACTGAGTCAGTGCTGATAATGCAGCACAGTACTGAGTCAGTGCTGATAATGCAGCACAGTACTGAGTCAGTGCTGATAATGCAGCACAGTACTGAGTCAGTGCTGATAATGCAGCACAGTACTGAGTCAGTGCTGATAATGCAGCACAGTACTGAGTCAGTGCTGATAATGCAGCACAGTACTGAGTCAGTGCTGATAATGCAGCACAGTACTGAGTCAGTGCTGATAATGCAGCACAGTACTGAGTCAGTGCTGATAATGCAGCACAGTACTGAGTCAGTGCTGATAATGCAGCACAGTACTGAGTCAGTGCTGATAATGCAGCACAGTACTGAGTCAGTGCTGATAATGCAGCACAGTACTGAGTCAGTGCTGATAATGCAGCACAGTACTGAGTCAGTGCTGATAATGCAGCACAGTACTGAGTCAGTGCTGATAATGCAGCACAGTACTGAGTCAGTGCTGATAATGCAGCACAGTACTGAGTCAGTGCTGATAATGCAGCACAGTACTGAGTCAGTGCTGATAATGCAGCACAGTACTGAGTCAGTGCTGATAATGCAGCACAGTACTGAGTCAGTGCTGATAATGCAGCACAGTACTGAGTCAGTGCTGATAATGCAGCACAGTACTGAGTCAGTGCTGATAATGCAGCACAGTACTGAGTCAGTGCTGATAATGCAGCACAGTACTGAGTCAGTGCTGATAATGCAGCACAGTACTGAGTCAGTGCTGATAATGCAGCACAGTACTGAGTCAGTGCTGATAATGCAGCACAGTACTGAGTCAGTGCTGATAATGCAGCACAGTACTGAGTCAGTGCTGATAATGCAGCACAGTACTGAGTCAGTGCTGATAATGCAGCACAGTACTGAGTCAGTGCTGATAATGCAGCACAGTACTGAGTCAGTGCTGATAATGCAGCACAGTACTGAGTCAGTGCTGATAATGCAGCACAGTACTGAGTCAGTGCTGATAATGCAGCACAGTACTGAGTCAGTGCTGATAATGCAGCACAGTACTGAGTCAGTGCTGATAATGCAGCACAGTACTGAGTCAGTGCTGATAATGCAGCACAGTACTGAGTCAGTGCTGATAATGCAGCACAGTACTGAGTCAGTGCTGATAATGCAGCACAGTACTGAGTCAGTGCTGATAATGCAGCACAGTACTGAGTCAGTGCTGATAATGCAGCACAGTACTGAGTCAGTGCTGATAATGCAGCACAGTACTGAGTCAGTGCTGATAATGCAGCACAGTACTGAGTCAGTGCTGATAATGCAGCACAGTACTGAGTCAGTGCTGATAATGCAGCACAGTACTGAGTCAGTGCTGATAATGCAGCACAGTACTGAGTCAGTGCTGATAATGCAGCACAGTACTGAGTCAGTGCTGATAATGCAGCACAGTACTGAGTCAGTGCTGATAATGCAGCACAGTACTGAGTCAGTGCTGATAATGCAGCACAGTACTGAGTCAGTGCTGATAATGCAGCACAGTACTGAGTCAGTGCTGATAATGCAGCACAGTACTGAGTCAGTGCTGATAATGCAGCACAGTACTGAGTCAGTGCTGATAATGCAGCACAGTACTGAGTCAGTGCTGATAATGCAGCACAGTACTGAGTCAGTGCTGATAATGCAGCACAGTACTGAGTCAGTGCTGATAATGCAGCACAGTACTGAGTCAGTGCTGATAATGCAGCACAGTACTGAGTCAGTGCTGATAATGCAGCACAGTACTGAGTCAGTGCTGATAATGCAGCACAGTACTGAGTCAGTGCTGATAATGCAGCACAGTACTGAGTCAGTGCTGATAATGCAGCACAGTACTGAGTCAGTGCTGATAATGCAGCACAGTACTGAGTCAGTGCTGATAATGCAGCACAGTACTGAGTCAGTGCTGATAATGCAGCACAGTACTGAGTCAGTGCTGATAATGCAGCACAGTACTGAGTCAGTGCTGATAATGCAGCACAGTACTGAGTCAGTGCTGATAATGCAGCACAGTACTGAGTCAGTGCTGATAATGCAGCACAGTACTGAGTCAGTGCTGATAATGCAGCACAGTACTGAGTCAGTGCTGATAATGCAGCACAGTACTGAGTCAGTGCTGATAATGCAGCACAGTACTGAGTCAGTGCTGATAATGCAGCACAGTACTGAGTCAGTGCTGATAATGCAGCACAGTACTGAGTCAGTGCTGATAATGCAGCACAGTACTGAGTCAGTGCTGATAATGCAGCACAGTACTGAGTCAGTGCTGATAATGCAGCACAGTACTGAGTCAGTGCTGATAATGCAGCACAGTACTGAGTCAGTGCTGATAATGCAGCACAGTACTGAGTCAGTGCTGATAATGCAGCACAGTACTGAGTCAGTGCTGATAATGCAGCACAGTACTGAGTCAGTGCTGATAATGCAGCACAGTACTGAGTCAGTGCTGATAATGCAGCACAGTACTGAGTCAGTGCTGATAATGCAGCACAGTACTGAGTCAGTGCTGATAATGCAGCACAGTACTGAGTCAGTGCTGATAATGCAGCACAGTACTGAGTCAGTGCTGATAATGCAGCACAGTACTGAGTCAGTGCTGATAATGCAGCACAGTACTGAGTCAGTGCTGATAATGCAGCACAGTACTGAGTCAGTGCTGATAATGCAGCACAGTACTGAGTCAGTGCTGATAATGCAGCACAGTACTGAGTCAGTGCTGATAATGCAGCACAGTACTGAGTCAGTGCTGATAATGCAGCACAGTACTGAGTCAGTGCTGATAATGCAGCACAGTACTGAGTCAGTGCTGATAATGCAGCACAGTACTGAGTCAGTGCTGATAATGCAGCACAGTACTGAGTCAGTGCTGATAATGCAGCACAGTACTGAGTCAGTGCTGATAATGCAGCACAGTACTGAGTCAGTGCTGATAATGCAGCACAGTACTGAGTCAGTGCTGATAATGCAGCACAGTACTGAGTCAGTGCTGATAATGCAGCACAGTACTGAGTCAGTGCTGATAATGCAGCACAGTACTGAGTCAGTGCTGATAATGCAGCACAGTACTGAGTCAGTGCTGATAATGCAGCACAGTACTGAGTCAGTGCTGATAATGCAGCACAGTACTGAGTCAGTGCTGATAATGCAGCACAGTACTGAGTCAGTGCTGATAATGCAGCACAGTACTGAGTCAGTGCTGATAATGCAGCACAGTACTGAGTCAGTGCTGATAATGCAGCACAGTACTGAGTCAGTGCTGATAATGCAGCACAGTACTGAGTCAGTGCTGATAATGCAGCACAGTACTGAGTCAGTGCTGATAATGCAGCACAGTACTGAGTCAGTGCTGATAATGCAGCACAGTACTGAGTCAGTGCTGATAATGCAGCACAGTACTGAGTCAGTGCTGATAATGCAGCACAGTACTGAGTCAGTGCTGATAATGCAGCACAGTACTGAGTCAGTGCTGATAATGCAGCACAGTACTGAGTCAGTGCTGATAATGCAGCACAGTACTGAGTCAGTGCTGATAATGCAGCACAGTACTGAGTCAGTGCTGATAATGCAGCACAGTACTGAGTCAGTGCTGATAATGCAGCACAGTACTGAGTCAGTGCTGATAATGCAGCACAGTACTGAGTCAGTGCTGATAATGCAGCACAGTACTGAGTCAGTGCTGATAATGCAGCACAGTACTGAGTCAGTGCTGATAATGCAGCACAGTACTGAGTCAGTGCTGATAATGCAGCACAGTACTGAGTCAGTGCTGATAATGCAGCACAGTACTGAGTCAGTGCTGATAATGCAGCACAGTACTGAGTCAGTGCTGATAATGCAGCACAGTACTGAGTCAGTGCTGATAATGCAGCACAGTACTGAGTCAGTGCTGATAATGCAGCACAGTACTGAGTCAGTGCTGATAATGCAGCACAGTACTGAGTCAGTGCTGATAATGCAGCACAGTACTGAGTCAGTGCTGATAATGCAGCACAGTACTGAGTCAGTGCTGATAATGCAGCACAGTACTGAGTCAGTGCTGATAATGCAGCACAGTACTGAGTCAGTGCTGATAATGCAGCACAGTACTGAGTCAGTGCTGATAATGCAGCACAGTACTGAGTCAGTGCTGATAATGCAGCACAGTACTGAGTCAGTGCTGATAATGCAGCACAGTACTGAGTCAGTGCTGATAATGCAGCACAGTACTGAGTCAGTGCTGATAATGCAGCACAGTACTGAGTCAGTGCTGATAATGCAGCACAGTACTGAGTCAGTGCTGATAATGCAGCACAGTACTGAGTCAGTGCTGATAATGCAGCACAGTACTGAGTCAGTGCTGATAATGCAGCACAGTACTGAGTCAGTGCTGATAATGCAGCACAGTACTGAGTCAGTGCTGATAATGCAGCACAGTACTGAGTCAGTGCTGATAATGCAGCACAGTACTGAGTCAGTGCTGATAATGCAGCACAGTACTGAGTCAGTGCTGATAATGCAGCACAGTACTGAGTCAGTGCTGATAATGCAGCACAGTACTGAGTCAGTGCTGATAATGCAGCACAGTACTGAGTCAGTGCTGATAATGCAGCACAGTACTGAGTCAGTGCTGATAATGCAGCACAGTACTGAGTCAGTGCTGATAATGCAGCACAGTACTGAGTCAGTGCTGATAATGCAGCACAGTACTGAGTCAGTGCTGATAATGCAGCACAGTACTGAGTCAGTGCTGATAATGCAGCACAGTACTGAGTCAGTGCTGATAATGCAGCACAGTACTGAGTCAGTGCTGATAATGCAGCACAGTACTGAGTCAGTGCTGATAATGCAGCACAGTACTGAGTCAGTGCTGATAATGCAGCACAGTACTGAGTCAGTGCTGATAATGCAGCACAGTACTGAGTCAGTGCTGATAATGCAGCACAGTACTGAGTCAGTGCTGATAATGCAGCACAGTACTGAGTCAGTGCTGATAATGCAGCACAGTACTGAGTCAGTGCTGATAATGCAGCACAGTACTGAGTCAGTGCTGATAATGCAGCACAGTACTGAGTCAGTGCTGATAATGCAGCACAGTACTGAGTCAGTGCTGATAATGCAGCACAGTACTGAGTCAGTGCTGATAATGCAGCACAGTACTGAGTCAGTGCTGATAATGCAGCACAGTACTGAGTCAGTGCTGATAATGCAGCACAGTACTGAGTCAGTGCTGATAATGCAGCACAGTACTGAGTCAGTGCTGATAATGCAGCACAGTACTGAGTCAGTGCTGATAATGCAGCACAGTACTGAGTCAGTGCTGATAATGCAGCACAGTACTGAGTCAGTGCTGATAATGCAGCACAGTACTGAGTCAGTGCTGATAATGCAGCACAGTACTGAGTCAGTGCTGATAATGCAGCACAGTACTGAGTCAGTGCTGATAATGCAGCACAGTACTGAGTCAGTGCTGATAATGCAGCACAGTACTGAGTCAGTGCTGATAATGCAGCACAGTACTGAGTCAGTGCTGATAATGCAGCACAGTACTGAGTCAGTGCTGATAATGCAGCACAGTACTGAGTCAGTGCTGATAATGCAGCACAGTACTGAGTCAGTGCTGATAATGCAGCACAGTACTGAGTCAGTGCTGATAATGCAGCACAGTACTGAGTCAGTGCTGATAATGCAGCACAGTACTGAGTCAGTGCTGATAATGCAGCACAGTACTGAGTCAGTGCTGATAATGCAGCACAGTACTGAGTCAGTGCTGATAATGCAGCACAGTACTGAGTCAGTGCTGATAATGCAGCACAGTACTGAGTCAGTGCTGATAATGCAGCACAGTACTGAGTCAGTGCTGATAATGCAGCACAGTACTGAGTCAGTGCTGATAATGCAGCACAGTACTGAGTCAGTGCTGATAATGCAGCACAGTACTGAGTCAGTGCTGATAATGCAGCACAGTACTGAGTCAGTGCTGATAATGCAGCACAGTACTGAGTCAGTGCTGATAATGCAGCACAGTACTGAGTCAGTGCTGATAATGCAGCACAGTACTGAGTCAGTGCTGATAATGCAGCACAGTACTGAGTCAGTGCTGATAATGCAGCACAGTACTGAGTCAGTGCTGATAATGCAGCACAGTACTGAGTCAGTGCTGATAATGCAGCACAGTACTGAGTCAGTGCTGATAATGCAGCACAGTACTGAGTCAGTGCTGATAATGCAGCACAGTACTGAGTCAGTGCTGATAATGCAGCACAGTACTGAGTCAGTGCTGATAATGCAGCACAGTACTGAGTCAGTGCTGATAATGCAGCACAGTACTGAGTCAGTGCTGATAATGCAGCACAGTACTGAGTCAGTGCTGATAATGCAGCACAGTACTGAGTCAGTGCTGATAATGCAGCACAGTACTGAGTCAGTGCTGATAATGCAGCACAGTACTGAGTCAGTGCTGATAATGCAGCACAGTACTGAGTCAGTGCTGATAATGCAGCACAGTACTGAGTCAGTGCTGATAATGCAGCACAGTACTGAGTCAGTGCTGATAATGCAGCACAGTACTGAGTCAGTGCTGATAATGCAGCACAGTACTGAGTCAGTGCTGATAATGCAGCACAGTACTGAGTCAGTGCTGATAATGCAGCACAGTACTGAGTCAGTGCTGATAATGCAGCACAGTACTGAGTCAGTGCTGATAATGCAGCACAGTACTGAGTCAGTGCTGATAATGCAGCACAGTACTGAGTCAGTGCTGATAATGCAGCACAGTACTGAGTCAGTGCTGATAATGCAGCACAGTACTGAGTCAGTGCTGATAATGCAGCACAGTACTGAGTCAGTGCTGATAATGCAGCACAGTACTGAGTCAGTGCTGATAATGCAGCACAGTACTGAGTCAGTGCTGATAATGCAGCACAGTACTGAGTCAGTGCTGATAATGCAGCACAGTACTGAGTCAGTGCTGATAATGCAGCACAGTACTGAGTCAGTGCTGATAATGCAGCACAGTACTGAGTCAGTGCTGATAATGCAGCACAGTACTGAGTCAGTGCTGATAATGCAGCACAGTACTGAGTCAGTGCTGATAATGCAGCACAGTACTGAGTCAGTGCTGATAATGCAGCACAGTACTGAGTCAGTGCTGATAATGCAGCACAGTACTGAGTCAGTGCTGATAATGCAGCACAGTACTGAGTCAGTGCTGATAATGCAGCACAGTACTGAGTCAGTGCTGATAATGCAGCACAGTACTGAGTCAGTGCTGATAATGCAGCACAGTACTGAGTCAGTGCTGATAATGCAGCACAGTACTGAGTCAGTGCTGATAATGCAGCACAGTACTGAGTCAGTGCTGATAATGCAGCACAGTACTGAGTCAGTGCTGATAATGCAGCACAGTACTGAGTCAGTGCTGATAATGCAGCACAGTACTGAGTCAGTGCTGATAATGCAGCACAGTACTGAGTCAGTGCTGATAATGCAGCACAGTACTGAGTCAGTGCTGATAATGCAGCACAGTACTGAGTCAGTGCTGATAATGCAGCACAGTACTGAGTCAGTGCTGATAATGCAGCACAGTACTGAGTCAGTGCTGATAATGCAGCACAGTACTGAGTCAGTGCTGATAATGCAGCACAGTACTGAGTCAGTGCTGATAATGCAGCACAGTACTGAGTCAGTGCTGATAATGCAGCACAGTACTGAGTCAGTGCTGATAATGCAGCACAGTACTGAGTCAGTGCTGATAATGCAGCACAGTACTGAGTCAGTGCTGATAATGCAGCACAGTACTGAGTCAGTGCTGATAATGCAGCACAGTACTGAGTCAGTGCTGATAATGCAGCACAGTACTGAGTCAGTGCTGATAATGCAGCACAGTACTGAGTCAGTGCTGATAATGCAGCACAGTACTGAGTCAGTGCTGATAATGCAGCACAGTACTGAGTCAGTGCTGATAATGCAGCACAGTACTGAGTCAGTGCTGATAATGCAGCACAGTACTGAGTCAGTGCTGATAATGCAGCACAGTACTGAGTCAGTGCTGATAATGCAGCACAGTACTGAGTCAGTGCTGATAATGCAGCACAGTACTGAGTCAGTGCTGATAATGCAGCACAGTACTGAGTCAGTGCTGATAATGCAGCACAGTACTGAGTCAGTGCTGATAATGCAGCACAGTACTGAGTCAGTGCTGATAATGCAGCACAGTACTGAGTCAGTGCTGATAATGCAGCACAGTACTGAGTCAGTGCTGATAATGCAGCACAGTACTGAGTCAGTGCTGATAATGCAGCACAGTACTGAGTCAGTGCTGATAATGCAGCACAGTACTGAGTCAGTGCTGATAATGCAGCACAGTACTGAGTCAGTGCTGATAATGCAGCACAGTACTGAGTCAGTGCTGATAATGCAGCACAGTACTGAGTCAGTGCTGATAATGCAGCACAGTACTGAGTCAGTGCTGATAATGCAGCACAGTACTGAGTCAGTGCTGATAATGCAGCACAGTACTGAGTCAGTGCTGATAATGCAGCACAGTACTGAGTCAGTGCTGATAATGCAGCACAGTACTGAGTCAGTGCTGATAATGCAGCACAGTACTGAGTCAGTGCTGATAATGCAGCACAGTACTGAGTCAGTGCTGATAATGCAGCACAGTACTGAGTCAGTGCTGATAATGCAGCACAGTACTGAGTCAGTGCTGATAATGCAGCACAGTACTGAGTCAGTGCTGATAATGCAGCACAGTACTGAGTCAGTGCTGATAATGCAGCACAGTACTGAGTCAGTGCTGATAATGCAGCACAGTACTGAGTCAGTGCTGATAATGCAGCACAGTACTGAGTCAGTGCTGATAATGCAGCACAGTACTGAGTCAGTGCTGATAATGCAGCACAGTACTGAGTCAGTGCTGATAATGCAGCACAGTACTGAGTCAGTGCTGATAATGCAGCACAGTACTGAGTCAGTGCTGATAATGCAGCACAGTACTGAGTCAGTGCTGATAATGCAGCACAGTACTGAGTCAGTGCTGATAATGCAGCACAGTACTGAGTCAGTGCTGATAATGCAGCACAGTACTGAGTCAGTGCTGATAATGCAGCACAGTACTGAGTCAGTGCTGATAATGCAGCACAGTACTGAGTCAGTGCTGATAATGCAGCACAGTACTGAGTCAGTGCTGATAATGCAGCACAGTACTGAGTCAGTGCTGATAATGCAGCACAGTACTGAGTCAGTGCTGATAATGCAGCACAGTACTGAGTCAGTGCTGATAATGCAGCACAGTACTGAGTCAGTGCTGATAATGCAGCACAGTACTGAGTCAGTGCTGATAATGCAGCACAGTACTGAGTCAGTGCTGATAATGCAGCACAGTACTGAGTCAGTGCTGATAATGCAGCACAGTACTGAGTCAGTGCTGATAATGCAGCACAGTACTGAGTCAGTGCTGATAATGCAGCACAGTACTGAGTCAGTGCTGATAATGCAGCACAGTACTGAGTCAGTGCTGATAATGCAGCACAGTACTGAGTCAGTGCTGATAATGCAGCACAGTACTGAGTCAGTGCTGATAATGCAGCACAGTACTGAGTCAGTGCTGATAATGCAGCACAGTACTGAGTCAGTGCTGATAATGCAGCACAGTACTGAGTCAGTGCTGATAATGCAGCACAGTACTGAGTCAGTGCTGATAATGCAGCACAGTACTGAGTCAGTGCTGATAATGCAGCACAGTACTGAGTCAGTGCTGATAATGCAGCACAGTACTGAGTCAGTGCTGATAATGCAGCACAGTACTGAGTCAGTGCTGATAATGCAGCACAGTACTGAGTCAGTGCTGATAATGCAGCACAGTACTGAGTCAGTGCTGATAATGCAGCACAGTACTGAGTCAGTGCTGATAATGCAGCACAGTACTGAGTCAGTGCTGATAATGCAGCACAGTACTGAGTCAGTGCTGATAATGCAGCACAGTACTGAGTCAGTGCTGATAATGCAGCACAGTACTGAGTCAGTGCTGATAATGCAGCACAGTACTGAGTCAGTGCTGATAATGCAGCACAGTACTGAGTCAGTGCTGATAATGCAGCACAGTACTGAGTCAGTGCTGATAATGCAGCACAGTACTGAGTCAGTGCTGATAATGCAGCACAGTACTGAGTCAGTGCTGATAATGCAGCACAGTACTGAGTCAGTGCTGATAATGCAGCACAGTACTGAGTCAGTGCTGATAATGCAGCACAGTACTGAGTCAGTGCTGATAATGCAGCACAGTACTGAGTCAGTGCTGATAATGCAGCACAGTACTGAGTCAGTGCTGATAATGCAGCACAGTACTGAGTCAGTGCTGATAATGCAGCACAGTACTGAGTCAGTGCTGATAATGCAGCACAGTACTGAGTCAGTGCTGATAATGCAGCACAGTACTGAGTCAGTGCTGATAATGCAGCACAGTACTGAGTCAGTGCTGATAATGCAGCACAGTACTGAGTCAGTGCTGATAATGCAGCACAGTACTGAGTCAGTGCTGATAATGCAGCACAGTACTGAGTCAGTGCTGATAATGCAGCACAGTACTGAGTCAGTGCTGATAATGCAGCACAGTACTGAGTCAGTGCTGATAATGCAGCACAGTACTGAGTCAGTGCTGATAATGCAGCACAGTACTGAGTCAGTGCTGATAATGCAGCACAGTACTGAGTCAGTGCTGATAATGCAGCACAGTACTGAGTCAGTGCTGATAATGCAGCACAGTACTGAGTCAGTGCTGATAATGCAGCACAGTACTGAGTCAGTGCTGATAATGCAGCACAGTACTGAGTCAGTGCTGATAATGCAGCACAGTACTGAGTCAGTGCTGATAATGCAGCACAGTACTGAGTCAGTGCTGATAATGCAGCACAGTACTGAGTCAGTGCTGATAATGCAGCACAGTACTGAGTCAGTGCTGATAATGCAGCACAGTACTGAGTCAGTGCTGATAATGCAGCACAGTACTGAGTCAGTGCTGATAATGCAGCACAGTACTGAGTCAGTGCTGATAATGCAGCACAGTACTGAGTCAGTGCTGATAATGCAGCACAGTACTGAGTCAGTGCTGATAATGCAGCACAGTACTGAGTCAGTGCTGATAATGCAGCACAGTACTGAGTCAGTGCTGATAATGCAGCACAGTACTGAGTCAGTGCTGATAATGCAGCACAGTACTGAGTCAGTGCTGATAATGCAGCACAGTACTGAGTCAGTGCTGATAATGCAGCACAGTACTGAGTCAGTGCTGATAATGCAGCACAGTACTGAGTCAGTGCTGATAATGCAGCACAGTACTGAGTCAGTGCTGATAATGCAGCACAGTACTGAGTCAGTGCTGATAATGCAGCACAGTACTGAGTCAGTGCTGATAATGCAGCACAGTACTGAGTCAGTGCTGATAATGCAGCACAGTACTGAGTCAGTGCTGATAATGCAGCACAGTACTGAGTCAGTGCTGATAATGCAGCACAGTACTGAGTCAGTGCTGATAATGCAGCACAGTACTGAGTCAGTGCTGATAATGCAGCACAGTACTGAGTCAGTGCTGATAATGCAGCACAGTACTGAGTCAGTGCTGATAATGCAGCACAGTACTGAGTCAGTGCTGATAATGCAGCACAGTACTGAGTCAGTGCTGATAATGCAGCACAGTACTGAGTCAGTGCTGATAATGCAGCACAGTACTGAGTCAGTGCTGATAATGCAGCACAGTACTGAGTCAGTGCTGATAATGCAGCACAGTACTGAGTCAGTGCTGATAATGCAGCACAGTACTGAGTCAGTGCTGATAATGCAGCACAGTACTGAGTCAGTGCTGATAATGCAGCACAGTACTGAGTCAGTGCTGATAATGCAGCACAGTACTGAGTCAGTGCTGATAATGCAGCACAGTACTGAGTCAGTGCTGATAATGCAGCACAGTACTGAGTCAGTGCTGATAATGCAGCACAGTACTGAGTCAGTGCTGATAATGCAGCACAGTACTGAGTCAGTGCTGATAATGCAGCACAGTACTGAGTCAGTGCTGATAATGCAGCACAGTACTGAGTCAGTGCTGATAATGCAGCACAGTACTGAGTCAGTGCTGATAATGCAGCACAGTACTGAGTCAGTGCTGATAATGCAGCACAGTACTGAGTCAGTGCTGATAATGCAGCACAGTACTGAGTCAGTGCTGATAATGCAGCACAGTACTGAGTCAGTGCTGATAATGCAGCACAGTACTGAGTCAGTGCTGATAATGCAGCACAGTACTGAGTCAGTGCTGATAATGCAGCACAGTACTGAGTCAGTGCTGATAATGCAGCACAGTACTGAGTCAGTGCTGATAATGCAGCACAGTACTGAGTCAGTGCTGATAATGCAGCACAGTACTGAGTCAGTGCTGATAATGCAGCACAGTACTGAGTCAGTGCTGATAATGCAGCACAGTACTGAGTCAGTGCTGATAATGCAGCACAGTACTGAGTCAGTGCTGATAATGCAGCACAGTACTGAGTCAGTGCTGATAATGCAGCACAGTACTGAGTCAGTGCTGATAATGCAGCACAGTACTGAGTCAGTGCTGATAATGCAGCACAGTACTGAGTCAGTGCTGATAATGCAGCACAGTACTGAGTCAGTGCTGATAATGCAGCACAGTACTGAGTCAGTGCTGATAATGCAGCACAGTACTGAGTCAGTGCTGATAATGCAGCACAGTACTGAGTCAGTGCTGATAATGCAGCACAGTACTGAGTCAGTGCTGATAATGCAGCACAGTACTGAGTCAGTGCTGATAATGCAGCACAGTACTGAGTCAGTGCTGATAATGCAGCACAGTACTGAGTCAGTGCTGATAATGCAGCACAGTACTGAGTCAGTGCTGATAATGCAGCACAGTACTGAGTCAGTGCTGATAATGCAGCACAGTACTGAGTCAGTGCTGATAATGCAGCACAGTACTGAGTCAGTGCTGATAATGCAGCACAGTACTGAGTCAGTGCTGATAATGCAGCACAGTACTGAGTCAGTGCTGATAATGCAGCACAGTACTGAGTCAGTGCTGATAATGCAGCACAGTACTGAGTCAGTGCTGATAATGCAGCACAGTACTGAGTCAGTGCTGATAATGCAGCACAGTACTGAGTCAGTGCTGATAATGCAGCACAGTACTGAGTCAGTGCTGATAATGCAGCACAGTACTGAGTCAGTGCTGATAATGCAGCACAGTACTGAGTCAGTGCTGATAATGCAGCACAGTACTGAGTCAGTGCTGATAATGCAGCACAGTACTGAGTCAGTGCTGATAATGCAGCACAGTACTGAGTCAGTGCTGATAATGCAGCACAGTACTGAGTCAGTGCTGATAATGCAGCACAGTACTGAGTCAGTGCTGATAATGCAGCACAGTACTGAGTCAGTGCTGATAATGCAGCACAGTACTGAGTCAGTGCTGATAATGCAGCACAGTACTGAGTCAGTGCTGATAATGCAGCACAGTACTGAGTCAGTGCTGATAATGCAGCACAGTACTGAGTCAGTGCTGATAATGCAGCACAGTACTGAGTCAGTGCTGATAATGCAGCACAGTACTGAGTCAGTGCTGATAATGCAGCACAGTACTGAGTCAGTGCTGATAAT
This sequence comes from Carcharodon carcharias, assembly GCF_017639515.1. Lineage (NCBI taxonomy): Eukaryota > Metazoa > Chordata > Chondrichthyes > Lamniformes > Lamnidae > Carcharodon > Carcharodon carcharias. Next base: position 6,940,114 of record NC_054474.1, on the reverse strand, counting down.
GCAGCACAGTACTGAGTCAGTGCTGATAATGCAGCACAGTACTGAGTCAGTGCTGATAATGCAGCACAGTACTGAGTCAGTGCTGATAATGCAGCACAGTACTGAGTCAGTGCTGATAATGCAGCACAGTACTGAGTCAGTGCTGATAATGCAGCACAGTACTGAGTCAGTGCTGATAATGCAGCACAGTACTGAGTCAGTGCTGATAATGCAGCACAGTACTGAGTCAGTGCTGATAATGCAGCACAGTACTGAGTCAGTGCTGATAATGCAGCACAGTACTGAGTCAGTGCTGATAATGCAGCACAGTACTGAGTCAGTGCTGATAATGCAGCACAGTACTGAGTCAGTGCTGATAATGCAGCACAGTACTGAGTCAGTGCTGATAATGCAGCACAGTACTGAGTCAGTGCTGATAATGCAGCACAGTACTGAGTCAGTGCTGATAATGCAGCACAGTACTGAGTCAGTGCTGATAATGCAGCACAGTACTGAGTCAGTGCTGATAATGCAGCACAGTACTGAGTCAGTGCTGATAATGCAGCACAGTACTGAGTCAGTGCTGATAATGCAGCACAGTACTGAGTCAGTGCTGATAATGCAGCACAGTACTGAGTCAGTGCTGATAATGCAGCACAGTACTGAGTCAGTGCTGATAATGCAGCACAGTACTGAGTCAGTGCTGATAATGCAGCACAGTACTGAGTCAGTGCTGATAATGCAGCACAGTACTGAGTCAGTGCTGATAATGCAGCACAGTACTGAGTCAGTGCTGATAATGCAGCACAGTACTGAGTCAGTGCTGATAATGCAGCACAGTACTGAGTCAGTGCTGATAATGCAGCACAGTACTGAGTCAGTGCTGATAATGCAGCACAGTACTGAGTCAGTGCTGATAATGCAGCACAGTACTGAGTCAGTGCTGATAATGCAGCACAGTACTGAGTCAGTGCTGATAATGCAGCACAGTACTGAGTCAGTGCTGATAATGCAGCACAGTACTGAGTCAGTGCTGATAATGCAGCACAGTACTGAGTCAGTGCTGATAATGCAGCACAGTACTGAGTCAGTGCTGATAATGCAGCACAGTACTGAGTCAGTGCTGATAATGCAGCACAGTACTGAGTCAGTGCTGATAATGCAGCACAGTACTGAGTCAGTGCTGATAATGCAGCACAGTACTGAGTCAGTGCTGATAATGCAGCACAGTACTGAGTCAGTGCTGATAATGCAGCACAGTACTGAGTCAGTGCTGATAATGCAGCACAGTACTGAGTCAGTGCTGATAATGCAGCACAGTACTGAGTCAGTGCTGATAATGCAGCACAGTACTGAGTCAGTGCTGATAATGCAGCACAGTACTGAGTCAGTGCTGATAATGCAGCACAGTACTGAGTCAGTGCTGATAATGCAGCACAGTACTGAGTCAGTGCTGATAATGCAGCACAGTACTGAGTCAGTGCTGATAATGCAGCACAGTACTGAGTCAGTGCTGATAATGCAGCACAGTACTGAGTCAGTGCTGATAATGCAGCACAGTACTGAGTCAGTGCTGATAATGCAGCACAGTACTGAGTCAGTGCTGATAATGCAGCACAGTACTGAGTCAGTGCTGATAATGCAGCACAGTACTGAGTCAGTGCTGATAATGCAGCACAGTACTGAGTCAGTGCTGATAATGCAGCACAGTACTGAGTCAGTGCTGATAATGCAGCACAGTACTGAGTCAGTGCTGATAATGCAGCACAGTACTGAGTCAGTGCTGATAATGCAGCACAGTACTGAGTCAGTGCTGATAATGCAGCACAGTACTGAGTCAGTGCTGATAATGCAGCACAGTACTGAGTCAGTGCTGATAATGCAGCACAGTACTGAGTCAGTGCTGATAATGCAGCACAGTACTGAGTCAGTGCTGATAATGCAGCACAGTACTGAGTCAGTGCTGATAATGCAGCACAGTACTGAGTCAGTGCTGATAATGCAGCACAGTACTGAGTCAGTGCTGATAATGCAGCACAGTACTGAGTCAGTGCTGATAATGCAGCACAGTACTGAGTCAGTGCTGATAATGCAGCACAGTACTGAGTCAGTGCTGATAATGCAGCACAGTACTGAGTCAGTGCTGATAATGCAGCACAGTACTGAGTCAGTGCTGATAATGCAGCACAGTACTGAGTCAGTGCTGATAATGCAGCACAGTACTGAGTCAGTGCTGATAATGCAGCACAGTACTGAGTCAGTGCTGATAATGCAGCACAGTACTGAGTCAGTGCTGATAATGCAGCACAGTACTGAGTCAGTGCTGATAATGCAGCACAGTACTGAGTCAGTGCTGATAATGCAGCACAGTACTGAGTCAGTGCTGATAATGCAGCACAGTACTGAGTCAGTGCTGATAATGCAGCACAGTACTGAGTCAGTGCTGATAATGCAGCACAGTACTGAGTCAGTGCTGATAATGCAGCACAGTACTGAGTCAGTGCTGATAATGCAGCACAGTACTGAGTCAGTGCTGATAATGCAGCACAGTACTGAGTCAGTGCTGATAATGCAGCACAGTACTGAGTCAGTGCTGATAATGCAGCACAGTACTGAGTCAGTGCTGATAATGCAGCACAGTACTGAGTCAGTGCTGATAATGCAGCACAGTACTGAGTCAGTGCTGATAATGCAGCACAGTACTGAGTCAGTGCTGATAATGCAGCACAGTACTGAGTCAGTGCTGATAATGCAGCACAGTACTGAGTCAGTGCTGATAATGCAGCACAGTACTGAGTCAGTGCTGATAATGCAGCACAGTACTGAGTCAGTGCTGATAATGCAGCACAGTACTGAGTCAGTGCTGATAATGCAGCACAGTACTGAGTCAGTGCTGATAATGCAGCACAGTACTGAGTCAGTGCTGATAATGCAGCACAGTACTGAGTCAGTGCTGATAATGCAGCACAGTACTGAGTCAGTGCTGATAATGCAGCACAGTACTGAGTCAGTGCTGATAATGCAGCACAGTACTGAGTCAGTGCTGATAATGCAGCACAGTACTGAGTCAGTGCTGATAATGCAGCACAGTACTGAGTCAGTGCTGATAATGCAGCACAGTACTGAGTCAGTGCTGATAATGCAGCACAGTACTGAGTCAGTGCTGATAATGCAGCACAGTACTGAGTCAGTGCTGATAATGCAGCACAGTACTGAGTCAGTGCTGATAATGCAGCACAGTACTGAGTCAGTGCTGATAATGCAGCACAGTACTGAGTCAGTGCTGATAATGCAGCACAGTACTGAGTCAGTGCTGATAATGCAGCACAGTACTGAGTCAGTGCTGATAATGCAGCACAGTACTGAGTCAGTGCTGATAATGCAGCACAGTACTGAGTCAGTGCTGATAATGCAGCACAGTACTGAGTCAGTGCTGATAATGCAGCACAGTACTGAGTCAGTGCTGATAATGCAGCACAGTACTGAGTCAGTGCTGATAATGCAGCACAGTACTGAGTCAGTGCTGATAATGCAGCACAGTACTGAGTCAGTGCTGATAATGCAGCACAGTACTGAGTCAGTGCTGATAATGCAGCACAGTACTGAGTCAGTGCTGATAATGCAGCACAGTACTGAGTCAGTGCTGATAATGCAGCACAGTACTGAGTCAGTGCTGATAATGCAGCACAGTACTGAGTCAGTGCTGATAATGCAGCACAGTACTGAGTCAGTGCTGATAATGCAGCACAGTACTGAGTCAGTGCTGATAATGCAGCACAGTACTGAGTCAGTGCTGATAATGCAGCACAGTACTGAGTCAGTGCTGATAATGCAGCACAGTACTGAGTCAGTGCTGATAATGCAGCACAGTACTGAGTCAGTGCTGATAATGCAGCACAGTACTGAGTCAGTGCTGATAATGCAGCACAGTACTGAGTCAGTGCTGATAATGCAGCACAGTACTGAGTCAGTGCTGATAATGCAGCACAGTACTGAGTCAGTGCTGATAATGCAGCACAGTACTGAGTCAGTGCTGATAATGCAGCACAGTACTGAGTCAGTGCTGATAATGCAGCACAGTACTGAGTCAGTGCTGATAATGCAGCACAGTACTGAGTCAGTGCTGATAATGCAGCACAGTACTGAGTCAGTGCTGATAATGCAGCACAGTACTGAGTCAGTGCTGATAATGCAGCACAGTACTGAGTCAGTGCTGATAATGCAGCACAGTACTGAGTCAGTGCTGATAATGCAGCACAGTACTGAGTCAGTGCTGATAATGCAGCACAGTACTGAGTCAGTGCTGATAATGCAGCACAGTACTGAGTCAGTGCTCTTAATGCAGCACAGTACTGAGTCAGTGCTGATAATGCAGCACAGTACTGAGTCAGTGCTGATAATGCAGCACAGTACTGAGTCAGTGCTGATAATGCAGCACAGTACTGAGTCAGTGCTGATAATGCAGCACAGTACTGAGTCAGTGCTGATAATGCAGCACAGTACTGAGTCAGTGCTGATAATGCAGCACAGTACTGAGTCAGTGCTGATAATGCAGCACAGTACTGAGTCAGTGCTGATAATGCAGCACAGTACTGAGTCAGTGCTGATAATGCAGCACAGTACTGAGTCAGTGCTGATAATGCAGCACAGTACTGAGTCAGTGCTGATAATGCAGCACAGTACTGAGTCAGTGCTGATAATGCAGCACAGTACTGAGTCAGTGCTGATAATGCAGCACAGTACTGAGTCAGTGCTGATAATGCAGCACAGTACTGAGTCAGTGCTGATAATGCAGCACAGTACTGAGTCAGTGCTGATAATGCAGCACAGTACTGAGTCAGTGCTGATAATGCAGCACAGTACTGAGTCAGTGCTGATAATGCAGCACAGTACTGAGTCAGTGCTGATAATGCAGCACAGTACTGAGTCAGTGCTGATAATGCAGCACAGTACTGAGTCAGTGCTGATAATGCAGCACAGTACTGAGTCAGTGCTGATAATGCAGCACAGTACTGAGTCAGTGCTGATAATGCAGCACAGTACTGAGTCAGTGCTGATAATGCAGCACAGTACTGAGTCAGTGCTGATAATGCAGCACAGTACTGAGTCAGTGCTGATAATGCAGCACAGTACTGAGTCAGTGCTGATAATGCAGCACAGTACTGAGTCAGTGCTGATAATGCAGCACAGTACTGAGTCAGTGCTGATAATGCAGCACAGTACTGAGTCAGTGCTGATAATGCAGCACAGTACTGAGTCAGTGCTGATAATGCAGCACAGTACTGAGTCAGTGCTGATAATGCAGCACAGTACTGAGTCAGTGCTGATAATGCAGCACAGTACTGAGTCAGTGCTGATAATGCAGCACAGTACTGAGTCAGTGCTGATAATGCAGCACAGTACTGAGTCAGTGCTGATAATGCAGCACAGTACTGAGTCAGTGCTGATAATGCAGCACAGTACTGAGTCAGTGCTGATAATGCAGCACAGTACTGAGTCAGTGCTGATAATGCAGCACAGTACTGAGTCAGTGCTGATAATGCAGCACAGTACTGAGTCAGTGCTGATAATGCAGCACAGTACTGAGTCAGTGCTGATAATGCAGCACAGTACTGAGTCAGTGCTGATAATGCAGCACAGTACTGAGTCAGTGCTGATAATGCAGCACAGTACTGAGTCAGTGCTGATAATGCAGCACAGTACTGAGTCAGTGCTGATAATGCAGCACAGTACTGAGTCAGTGCTGATAATGCAGCACAGTACTGAGTCAGTGCTGATAATGCAGCACAGTACTGAGTCAGTGCTGATAATGCAGCACAGTACTGAGTCAGTGCTGATAATGCAGCACAGTACTGAGTCAGTGCTGATAATGCAGCACAGTACTGAGTCAGTGCTGATAATGCAGCACAGTACTGAGTCAGTGCTGATAATGCAGCACAGTACTGAGTCAGTGCTGATAATGCAGCACAGTACTGAGTCAGTGCTGATAATGCAGCACAGTACTGAGTCAGTGCTGATAATGCAGCACAGTACTGAGTCAGTGCTGATAATGCAGCACAGTACTGAGTCAGTGCTGATAATGCAGCACAGTACTGAGTCAGTGCTGATAATGCAGCACAGTACTGAGTCAGTGCTGATAATGCAGCACAGTACTGAGTCAGTGCTGATAATGCAGCACAGTACTGAGTCAGTGCTGATAATGCAGCACAGTACTGAGTCAGTGCTGATAATGCAGCACAGTACTGAGTCAGTGCTGATAATGCAGCACAGTACTGAGTCAGTGCTGATAATGCAGCACAGTACTGAGTCAGTGCTGATAATGCAGCACAGTACTGAGTCAGTGCTGATAATGCAGCACAGTACTGAGTCAGTGCTGATAATGCAGCACAGTACTGAGTCAGTGCTGATAATGCAGCACAGTACTGAGTCAGTGCTGATAATGCAGCACAGTACTGAGTCAGTGCTGATAATGCAGCACAGTACTGAGTCAGTGCTGATAATGCAGCACAGTACTGAGTCAGTGCTGATAATGCAGCACAGTACTGAGTCAGTGCTGATAATGCAGCACAGTACTGAGTCAGTGCTGATAATGCAGCACAGTACTGAGTCAGTGCTGATAATGCAGCACAGTACTGAGTCAGTGCTGATAATGCAGCACAGTACTGAGTCAGTGCTGATAATGCAGCACAGTACTGAGTCAGTGCTGATAATGCAGCACAGTACTGAGTCAGTGCTGATAATGCAGCACAGTACTGAGTCAGTGCTGATAATGCAGCACAGTACTGAGTCAGTGCTGATAATGCAGCACAGTACTGATTCAGTGCTGATAATTAAGCAGAGTACTGATTCAGTGCTCTTAATGCAGCACAGTAATGAATCAGTGCTGATAATGCAGCGAGTACTGATTCAGTGCTGATAATGCACTGCAAGTACTGAGTCAGTGCTGATAATGTAGCACAGTACTGAGTCAGTGCTGATAATGCAGCACAGTACGAGTCAGTGCTGATAATGAAGCGACAGTACTGATCAGTGCTGATAATGCAGCACAGTACTGAGTCAGTGCTGATAATGCAACGCAGTACTGAGTCTGTGCTGATAATGCAGTACAGTAATGAGTCAGTGCAGATAATGCAGCACAGTACTGAGTCAGTGCTGATAATGTAGTACAGTACTGAGTCAGTGCTGATAATGCAGCGCAGTACTGAGTCAGTGCTGATAATGCAGTACAGTACTGAGTCAGTGCTGATAATGCAGCACAGTACTGAGTCAGTGCTGATAATGCAGCACAGTACTGAGTCAGTGCTGATAATGCAGTACAGTACTGAGTCAGTGCTGATAATGCAGCACAGTACTGAGTCAGTGCTGATAATGCAGCACAGTACTGAGTCAGTGCTGATAATGCAGCACAGTACTGAGTCAGTGCTGATAATGCAGCACAGTACTGAGTCAGTGCTGATAATGCAGCACAGTACTGAGTCAGTGCTGATAATGCAGCACAGTACTGAGTCAGTGCTGATAATGCAGTACAGTACTGAGTCAGTGCTGATAATGCAGCAGCAGTACTGAGTCAGTGCTGTAATGCAGCACAGTACTGAGTCAGTGCTGATAATGCAGTACAGTACTGAGTCAGTGCTGATAATGCAGCACAGTACTGAGTCAGTGCTGATAATGCAGCACAGTACTGAGTCAGTGCTCTTAATGCAGAGGAATAATGAATCAGTGCTGATAATGCAGCACAGACTGAGTCAGTGCTGATAAATGCAGCACGGATTACTGATCAGTGCTGCTAAGGCAGCACAGTACTGAGTCAGTGCTGATAATGCAGCACATACTGAGTCAGTGCTGATAATGCAGCACAGTACTGAGTCAGTGCTGATAATGCAGCACAGTACTGAGTCAGTGCTGATAATGCAGCACAGTACTGAGTCAGTGCTCATAATGCAGTACAGTACTGAGTCAGTGCTCTTAATGCAGCACAGTACTGAGTCAAAGCTGATAATGCAGTACAGTACTGAGTCAGTGCTGATAATGGAGCTCATTAATGAGTCAGTGCTGATAATGCAGTACAGTACTGAGTCAGTGCGGATAATGCAGCACAGTACTGAGTCCGTGCTGATAATGCAGCACAGTACTGAGTCAGTGCTGATAATGCAGCACAGTACTGAGTCAGTGCTCTTAATGCAGCGGGTTACTGAGTCAGTGCTGATAATGCAGCACAGTACTGAGTCAGTGCTGATAATGCAGCACAGTACTGAGTCAGTGCTCATAATGCAGCACAGTACTGAGTCAGTGCTGATAATGCAGCACAGTACTGAGTCAGTGCTGATAATGCAGCACAGTACTGAGTCAGTGCTGATAATGCAGCACAGTACTGAGTCAGTGCTGATAATGCAGCACAGTACTGAGTCAGTGCTGATAATGCAGTACAGTACTGAGTCAGTGCTGATAATGCAGTACAGAACTGAGTCAGTGCTCTTAATGCAGCACAGTACTGAGTCAGTGCTGATAATGCAGCACAGTACTGAGTCAGTGCTGATAATGCAGCACAGTACTGAGTAGGTGCTGATAATGCAGCACAGTACTGAGTCAGTGCTGATAATGCAGCACAGTACTGAGTCAGTGCTGATAATGCAGCACAGTACTGAGTCAGTGCTGATAATGCAGCACAGTACTGAGTCAGTGCTGATAATGCAGCACAGTACTGAGTCAGTGCTCATAATGCAGTACAGTACTGAGTCAGTGCTCGTAATGCAGCACAGTACTGAGTCAGTGTTGATAATGCAGCACAGTACTGAGTCAGTGCTGATAATGCAGCACAGTACTGATTCAGTGCTCTAAATGCAGCGGAGTAATGAATCAGTGCTGATAATGCAGCACATTACTCAGTAAGTGCTGATAATGCAGTACAGTACTGAGTCAGTTCAGATAATGCAGCGGAGTCATGAGTCAGTGCTGATAATGCAGCACAGTACTGAGTCAGTGCTGGTAATGCAGCACAGTACTGAGTCAGTGTTGATAATGCAGCACAGTACTGAGTCACTGATGATAATGCAGCACAGAACTGAGTCAGTGCTCTTAATGCAGCTCATTACTGAGTCAGTGCTGATAATGCAGCACAGTACTGAGTCAGGCTGATAATGCAGCACCGTACTGAGTCAGCGCTGGTAATGCAGCACAGTACTGAGTCAGTGTTGATAATGCAGCACAATACTGAGTCACTGATGATAATGCAGCACAGTACTGAGTCAGTGCTGGTAATGCAGTGCAGTGCTGAGTCAGTGCAGATAATGCAGCACAGTACTGAGTCAGTGCTGATAATGCAGCACAGTACTGAGTCAGTGCTGATAATGCAGCACAGTACTGAGTCAGTGCTGATAATGCAGCACAGTACTGAGTCAGTGCTGATAATGCAGCACAGTACTGAGTCAGTGCTGATAATGCAGCACAGTACTGAGTCAGTGCTGATAATGCAGCACAGTACTGAGTCAGTGCTGATAATGCAGCACAGTACTGAGTCAGTGCTGATAATGCAGCACAGTACTGAGTCAGTGCTGATAATGCAGCACAGTACTGAGTCAGTGCTGATAATGCAGCACAGTACTGAGTCAGTGCTGATAATGCAGCACAGTACTGAGTCAGTGCTGATAATGCAGCACAGTACTGAGTCAGTGCTGATAATGCAGCACAGTACTGAGTCAGTGCTGATAATGCAGTACAGTACTGAGTCAGTGCTGATAATGCAGCACAGTACTGAGTCAGTGCTGATAATGCAGCACAGTACTGAGTCAGTGCTGATAATGCAGCACAGTACTGAGTCAGTGCTGATAATGCAGCACAGTACTGAGTCAGTGCTGATAATGCAGTACAGTACTGAGTCAGTGCTGATAATGCAGCACAGTACTGAGTCAGTGCTGATAATGCAGCACAGTACTGAGTCAGTGCTGATAATGCAGCACAGTACTGAGTCAGTGCTGATAATGCAGCACAGTACTGAGTCAGTGCTGATAATGCAGCACAGTACTGAGTCAGTGCTGATAATGCAGCACAGTACTGAGTCAGTGCTGATAATGCAGCACAGTACTGAGTCAGTGCTGATAATGCAGCACAGTACTGAGTCAGTGCTGATAATGCAGCACAGTACTGAGTCAGTGCTGATAATGCAGCACAGTACTGAGTCAGTGCTGATAATGCAGCACAGTACTGAGTCAGTGCTGATAATGCAGCACAGTACTGAGTCAGTGCTGATAATGCAGCACAGTACTGAGTCAGTGCTGATAATGCAGCACAGTACTGAGTCAGTGCTGATAATGCAGCACAGTACTGAGTCAGTGCTGATAATGCAGCACAGTACTGAGTCAGTGCTGATAATGCAGCACAGTACTGAGTCAGTGCTGATAATGCAGCACAGTACTGAGTCAGTGCTGATAATGCAGCACAGTACTGAGTCAGTGCTGATAATGCAGCACAGTACTGAGTCAGTGCTGATAATGCAGCACAGTACTGAGTCAGTGCTGATAATGCAGCACAGTACTGAGTCAGTGCTGATAATGCAGCACAGTACTGAGTCAGTGCTGATAATGCAGCACAGTACTGAGTCAGTGCTGATAATGCAGCACAGTACTGAGTCAGTGCTGATAATGCAGCACAGTACTGAGTCAGTGCTGATAATGCAGCACAGTACTGAGTCAGTGCTGATAATGCAGCACAGTACTGAGTCAGTGCTGATAATGCAGCACAGTACTGAGTCAGTGCTGATAATGCAGCACAGTACTGAGTCAGTGCTGATAATGCAGCACAGTACTGAGTCAGTGCTGATAATGCAGCGACAGTACTGAGTCAGTGCTGATAATGCAGCACAGTACTGAGTCAGTGCTGATAATGCAGCACAGTACTGAGTCAGTGCTGATAATGCAGCACAGTACTGAGTCAGTGCTGATAATGCAGCACAGTACTGAGTCAGTGCTGATAATGCAGCACAGTACTGAGTCAGTGCTGATAATGCAGCACAGTACTGAGTCAGTGCTGATAATGCAGCACAGTACTGAGTCAGTGCTGATAATGCAGCACAGTACTGAGTCAGTGCTGATAATGCAGCACAGTACTGAGTCAGTGCTGATAATGCAGCACAGTACTGAGTCAGTGCTGATAATGCAGCACAGTACTGAGTCAGTGCTGATAATGCAGCACAGTACTGAGTCAGTGCTGATAATGCAGCACAGTACTGAGTCAGTGCTGATAATGCAGCACAGTACTGAGTCAGTGCTGATAATGCAGCACAGTACTGAGTCAGTGCTGATAATGCAGCACAGTACTGAGTCAGTGCTGATAATGCAGCACAGTACTGAGTCAGTGCTGATAATGCAGCACAGTACTGAGTCAGTGCTGATAATGCAGCACAGTACTGAGTCAGTGCTGATAATGCAGCACAGTACTGAGTCAGTGCTGATAATGCAGCACAGTACTGAGTCAGTGCTGATAATGCAGCACAGTACTGAGTCAGTGCTGATAATGCAGCACAGTACTGAGTCAGTGCTGATAATGCAGCACAGTACTGAGTCAGTGCTGATAATGCAGCACAGTACTGAGTCAGTGCTGATAATGCAGCGACAGTACTGAGTCAGTGCTGATAATGCAGCACAGTACTGAGTCAGTGCTGATAATGCAGCACAGTACTGAGTCAGTGCTGATAATGCAGCACAGTACTGAGTCAGTGCTGATAATGCAGCACAGTACTGAGTCAGTGCTGATAATGCAGCACAGTACTGAGTCAGTGCTGATAATGCAGCACAGTACTGAGTCAGTGCTGATAATGCAGCACAGTACTGAGTCAGTGCTGATAATGCAGCTACAGTACTGAGTCAGTGCTGATAATGCAGCACAGTACTGAGTCAGTGCTGATAATGCAGCTACAGTACTGAGTCAGTGCTGATAATGCAGCACAGTACTGAGTCAGTGCTGATAATGCAGCACAGTACTGAGTCAGTGCTGATAATGCAGAACAGTACTGAGTCAGTGCTGATAATGCAGCACAGTACTGAGTCAGTGCTGATAATGCAGCACAGTACTGAGTCAGTGCTGATAATGCAGCACAGAACTGAGTCAGTTCTGATAATGCAGTGCAGTACTGAGTCAGTGCTGATAATGCAGCACATTACTGAGTCAGTGCTGATAATGCAGCACAGTACTGAGTCAGTGCTTTTGCAGCACAGTACTGAGTCAGTGCTGATAATGCAGCACAGTACTGGAGTCAGTGCTGATAATGCAGCACAGTACTGAGTCAGTGCTGATAATGCAGCGGACAGTACTGAGTCAGTGCTGATTAATGCAGCACTTACAGAGTCAGTGCTGATAATGCAGCACAGTACTGATTCAGTGCTCTTAAGTGCAGCGGATAATGAATCACTGCTGATAATGCAGCACAGTACTGAGTCAGTGCTGATAATGCAGCACAGTACTGAGTCAGTGCTCTTAATGCAGCGGAGTACTGAGTCAGTGCTGATAATGCAGCACAGTACTGAGTCAGTGCTGATAATGCAGCACAGTACTGAGTCAGTGCTCTTAATGCAGCGGAGTACTGAGTCAGTGCTGATAATGCAGCACAGTACTGAGTCAGTGCTCATAATGCAGCACAGTACTGAGTCAGTGCTGATAATGCAGCACAGTACTGAGTCAGTGCTGATAATGCAGCACAGTACTGAGTCAGTGCTGATAATGCAGCACAGTACTGAGTCAGTGCTGATAATGCAGTACAGTACTGAGTCAGTGCTGATAATGCAGCACAGTACTGAGTCAGTGCTGATAATGCAGCACAGTACTGAGTCAGTGCTGATAATGCAGCACAGTACTGAGTCAGTGCTGATAATGCAGCGGAGTACTGAGTCAGTGCTGATAATGCAGCACAGTACTGAGTCAGTGCTGATAATGCAGCACAGTACTGAGTCAGTGCTGATAATGCAGCACAGTACTGAGTCAGCGCTGATAATGCAGCACAGTACTGAGTCAGTGCTGATAATGCAGCACAGTACTGAGTCAGTGCTGATAATGCAGCACAGTACTGAGTCAGTGCTGATAATGCAGCTCAGTACTGAGTCAGTGCTGATAATGCAGCACAGTACTGAGTCAGTGCTGATAATGCAGCACAGTACTGAGTCAGTGCTGATAATGCAGCACAGTACTGAGTCAGTGCTGATAATGCAGCACAGTACTGAGTCAGTGCTCTTAATGCAGCACAGTACTGAGTCAGTGCTGATAATGCAGCACAGTACTGAGTCAGTGCTGATAATGCAGCACAGTACTGAGTCAGTGCTGATAATGCAGCACAGTACTGAGTCAGTGCTGATAATGCAGCACAGTACTGAGTCAGTGCTGATAATGCAGCACAGTACTGAGTCAGTGCTGATAATGCAGCACAGTACTGAGTCAGTGCTGATAATGCAGCACAGTACTGAGTCAGTGCTGATAATGCAGCACAGTACTGAGTCAGTGCTGATAATGCAGCACAGTACTGAGTCAGTGCTGATAATGCAGCACAGTACTGAGTCAGTGCTGATAATGCAGCACAGTACTGAGTCAGTGCTGATAATGCAGCACAGTACTGAGTCAGTGCTGATAATGCAGCACAGTACTGAGTCAGTGCTGATAATGCAGCACAGTACTGAGTCAGTGCTGATAATGCAGCACAGTACTGAGTCAGTGCTGATAATGCAGCACAGTACTGAGTCAGTGCTGATAATGCAGCACAGTACTGAGTCAGTGCTGATAATGCAGCACAGTACTGAGTCAGTGCTGACAATGCAGCACAGTACTGAGTCAGTGCAGATAACGCAGTACAGAACTGAGTCAGTGCTGATAATGCAGAGCAGTACTGAGTCAGTGCTGATAATGCAGCACAGTACTGAGTCAGTGCTGATAATGCAGCACAGTACTGAGTCAGTGCTGATAATGCAGCACAGAACTGTGTCAGTGCTGATTATGCAGCACAGTACTGAGTCAGTGCTGATAATGCAGCACAGTACTGAGTCAGTGCTGATAATGCAGCACAGTACTGAGTCAGTGCTGATAATGCAGCACAGTACTGAGTCAGTGCTGATAATGCAGCACAGTACTGAGTCAGTGCTGATAATGCAGCACAGTACTGAGTCAGTGCTGATAATGCAGCACAGTACTGAGTCAGTGCTGATAATGCAGCACAGTACTGAGTCAGTGCTGATAATGCAGTACAGTACTGAGTCAGTGCTGATAATGCAGCACAGTACTGAGTCAGTGCTGATAATGCAGCACAGTACTGAGTCAGTGCTGATAATGCAGCACAGTACTGAGTCAGTGCTGATAATGCAGCACAGTACTGAGTCAGTGCTGATAATGCAGCACAGTACTGAGTCAGTGCTGATAATGCAGCACAGTACTGAGTCAGTGCTGATAATGCAGCACAGTACTGAGTCAGTGCTGATAATGCAGCACAGTACTGAGTCAGTGCTGATAATGCAGCACAGTACTGAGTCAGTGCTGATAATGCAGCACAGTACTGAGTCAGTGCTGATAATGCAGCACAGTACTGAGTCAGTGCTGATAATGCAGCACAGTACTGAGTCAGTGCTGATAATGCAGCACAGTACTGAGTCAGTGCTGATAATGCAGCACAGTACTGAGTCAGTGCTGATAATGCAGCACAGTACTGAGTCAGTGCTGATAATGCAGCACAGTACTGAGTCAGTGCTGATAATGCAGCACAGTACTGAGTCAGTGCTGATAATGCAGCACAGTACTGAGTCAGTGCTGATAATGCAGCACAGTACTGAGTCAGTGCTGATAATGCAGCACAGTACTGAGTCAGTGCTGATAATGCAGCACAGTACTGAGTCAGTGCTGATAATGCAGCACAGTACTGAGTCAGTGCTGATAATGCAGTACAGTACTGAGTCAGTGCTGATAATGCAGCACAGTACTGAGTCAGTGCTGATAATGCAGCACAGTACTGAGTCAGTGCTGATAATGCAGCACAGTACTGAGTCAGTGCTGATAATGCAGCACAGTACTGAGTCAGTGCTGATAATGCAGCACAGTACTGAGTCAGTGCTGATAATGCAGCACAGTACTGAGTCAGTGCTGATAATGCAGCACAGTACTGAGTCAGTGCTGATAATGCAGCACAGTACTGAGTCAGTGCTGATAATGCAGCACAGTACTGAGTCAGTGCTGATAATGCAGCACAGTACTGAGTCAGTGCTGATAATGCAGCACAGTACTGAGTCAGTGCTGATAATGCAGCACAGTACTGAGTCAGTGCTGATAATGCAGCACAGTACTGAGTCAGTGCTGATAATGCAGCACAGTACTGAGTCAGTGCTGATAATGCAGCACAGTACTGAGTCAGTGCTGATAATGCAGCACAGTACTGAGTCAGTGCTGATAATGCAGCACAGTACTGAGTCAGTGCTGATAATGCAGCACAGTACTGAGTCAGTGCTGATAATGCAGCACAGTACTGAGTCAGTGCTGATAATGCAGCACAGTACTGAGTCAGTGCTGATAATGCAGCACAGTACTGAGTCAGTGCTGATAATGCAGCACAGTACTGAGTCAGTGCTGATAATGCAGCACAGTACTGAGTCAGTGCAGATAATGCAGCACAGTACTGAGTCAGTGCTGATAATGCAGCACAGTACTGAGTCAGTGCTGATAATGCAGCACAGTACTGAGTCAGTGCTGATAATGCAGCACAGTACTGAGTCAGTGCTCTTAATGCAGCGCAGTACTGAGTCAGTGCTGATAATGCAGCACAGTACTGAGTCAGTGCTGATAATGCAGCACAGTACTGAGTCAGTGCTGATAATGCAGCACAGTACTGAGTCAGTGCTGATAATGCAGCACAGTACTGAGTCAGTGCTGATAATGCAGCACAGTACTGAGTCAGTGCTGATAATGCAGCACAGTACTGAGTCAGTGCTGATAATGCAGCACAGTACTGAGTCAGTGCTGATAATGCAGCACAGTACTGAGTCAGTGCTGATAATGCAGTACAGTACTGAGTCAGTGCAGATAATGCAGCACAGTACTGAGTCAGTGCTGATAATGCAGCACAGTACTGAGTCAGTGCTGATAATGCAGCACAGTACTGAGTCAGTGCTGATAATGCAGCACAGTATTGAGTCAGTGCTGATAATGCAGTACAGTACTGAGTCAGTGCTGATAATGCAGCACAGTACTGAGTCAGTGCTGATAATGCAGCACAGTACTGAGTCAGTGCTGATAATGCAGCACAGTACTGAGTCAGTGCTGATAATGCAGCACAGTACTGAGTCAGTGCTGATAATGCAGCACAGTACTGAGTCAGTGCTGATAATGCAGCACAGTACTGAGTCAGTGCTGATAATGCAGCACAGTACTGAGTCAGTGCTGATAATGGAGTACAGTACTGAGTCAGTGCTGATAATGCAGTACTGTACTGAGTCAGTGCTGATAATGCAGCACAGTACTGAGTCAGTGCTGATAATGCAGCACAGTACTGAGTCAGTGCTGATAATGCAGCACAGTACTGAGTCAGTGCTGATAATGCAGCACAGTACTGAGTCAGTGCTGATAATGCAGCACAGTACTGAGTCAGTGCAGATAATGCAGCACAGTACTGAGTCAGTGCTGATAATGCAGCACAGTACTGAGTCAGTGCTGATAATGCAGCACAGTACTGAGTCAGTGCTGATAATGCAGCACAGTACTGAGTCAGTGCTCTTAATGCAGCACAGTACTGAGTCAGTGCTGATAATGCAGCACAGTACTGAGTCAGTGCTGATAATGCAGCACAGTACTGAGTCAGTGCTGATAATGCAGCACAGTACTGAGTCAGTGCTGATAATGCAGCACAGTACTGAGTCAGTGCTGATAATGCAGCACAGTACTGAGTCAGTGCTGATAATGCAGCACAGTACTGAGTCAGTGCTGATAATGCAGCACAGTACTGAGTCAGTGCTGATAATGCAGCACAGTACTGAGTCAGTGCTGATAATGCAGCACAGTACTGAGTCAGTGCTGATAATGCAGCACAGTACTGAGTCAGTGCTGATAATGCAGCACAGTACTGAGTCAGTGCTGATAATGCAGCACAGTACTGAGTCAGTGCTGATAATGCAGCACAGTACTGAGTCAGTGCTGATAATGTAGCACAGTACTGAGTCAGTGCTGATAATGCAGCACAGTACTGAGTCAGTGCTGATAATGCAGCACAGTACTGAGTCAGTGCTGATAATGCAGCACAGTACTGAGTCAGTGCTGATAATGCAGTACAGTACTGAGTCAGTGCTGATAATGCAGCACAGTACTGAGTCAGTGCTGATAATGCAGCACAGTACTGAGTCAGTGCTGATAATGCAGTACAGTACTGAGTCAGTGCTGATAATGCAGCACAGTACTGAGTCAGTGCTGATAATGCAGCACAGTACTGAGTCAGTGCTGATAATGCAGCACAGTACTGAGTCAGTGCTGATAATGCAGCACAGTACTGAGTCAGTGCTGATAATGCAGCACAGTACTGAGTCAGTGCTGATAATGCAGCACAGTACTGAGTCAGTGCTGATAATGCAGCACAGTACTGAGTCAGTGCTGATAATGCAGCACAGTACTGAGTCAGTGCTGATAATGCAGCACAGTACTGAGTCAGTGCTGATAATGCAGCACAGTACTGAGTCAGTGCTGATAATGCAGCACAGTACTGAGTCAGTGCTGATAATGCAGCACAGTACTGAGTCAGTGCTGATAATGCAGCACAGTACTGAGTCAGTGCTGATAATGCAGCACAGTACTGAGTCAGTGCTGATAATGCAGCACAGTACTGAGTCAGTGCTGATAATGCAGCACAGTACTGAGTCAGTGCTGATAATGCAGCACAGTACTGAGTCAGTGCTGATAATGCAGCACAGTACTGAGTCAGTGCTGATAATGCAGCACAGTACTGAGTCAGTGCTGATAATGCAGCACAGAACTGAGTCAGTGCTGATAATGCAGCACAGTACTGAGTCAGTGCTGATAATGCAGCACAGTACTGAGTCAGTGCTGATAATGCAGCACAGTACTGAGTCAGTGCTGATAATGCAGCACAGTACTGAGTCAGTGCTGATAATGCAGCACAGTACTGAGTCAGTGCTGATAATGCAGCACAGTACTGAGTCAGTGCTGATAATGCAGCACAGTACTGAGTCAGTGCTGATAATGCAGTACAGTACTGAGTCAGTGCTCTTAATGCAGCACAGTACTGAGTCAGTGCTGATAATGCAGCACAGTACTGAGTCAGTGCTGATAATGCAGCACAGTACTGAGTCAGTGCTGATAATGCAGCACAGTACTGAGTCAGTGCTGATAATGCAGCACAGTACTGAGTCAGTGCTGATAATGCAGCACAGTACTGAGTCAGTGCTGATAATGCAGCACAGTACTGAGTCAGTGCTGATAATGCAGCACAGTACTGAGTCAGTGCTGATAATGCAGCACAGTACTGAGTCAGTGCTGATAATGCAGCACAGTACTGAGTCAGTGCTGATAATGCAGCACAGTACTGAGTCAGTGCTGATAATGCAGCACAGTACTGAGTCAGTGCTGATAATGCAGCACAGTACTGAGTCAGTGCTGATAATGCAGCACAGTACTGAGTCAGTGCTGATAATGCAGCACAGTACTGAGTCAGTGCTGATAATGCAGCACAGTACTGAGTCAGTGCTGATAATGCAGCACAGTACTGAGTCAGTGCTGATAATGCAGCACAGTACTGAGTCAGTGCTGATAATGCAGCAAAGTACTGAGTCAGTGCTGATAATGCAGCACAGTACTGAGTCAGTGCTGATAATGCAGCACAGTACTGAGTCAGTGCTGATAATGCAGCACAGTACTGAGTCAGTGCTGATAACACAGTACAGTACTGAGTCAGTGCAGAAAATGCAGCACAGTACTGAGTCAGTGCAGATAATGCGGCGCTGTACTCAGTCAGTGCTGATAATGCAGCACAGTACTGAGTCAGTGCTGATAATGCAGCACAGTACTGAGTCAGTGCTGATAATGCAGCACAGTACTGAGTCAGTGCTGATAATGCAGCACAGTACTGAGTCAGTGCTGATAATGCAGCACAGAACTGAGTCAGTGCTGATAATGCAGCACAGTACTGAGTCAGTGCTGATAATGCAGCACAGTACTGAGTCAGTGCTGATAATGCAGCACAGTACTGAGTCAGTGCTCTTAATGCAGCACAGTACTGAGTCAGTGCTGATAATGCAGCACAGTACTGAGTCAGTGCTGATAATGCAGCACAGAACTGAGTCAGTGCTGATAATGCAGCACAGTACTGAGTCAGTGCTGATAATGCAGCGAGTACTGAGTCAGTGCTGATAATGCAGCACAGTACTGAGTCAGTGCTGATAATGCAGCACAGTACTGAGTCATTGCTCTTAATGCAGCACAGTACTGAGTCAGTGCTGATAATGCAGCACAGTACTGAGTCAGTGCTGATAATGCAGCACAGTACTGAGTCAGTGCTGATAATGCAGCACAGAACTGAGTCAGTGCTCATAATGCAGCACAGTACTGAGTCAGTGCTGATAATGCAGCACAGTACTGAGTCAGTGCTGATAATGCAGCACAGTACTGAGTCAGTGCTCTTAATGCAGCACAGTACTGAGTCAGTGCTGATAATGCAGCACAGTACTGAGTCAGTGCTGATAATGCAGCACAGTACTGAGTCAGTGCTGATAATGCAGCACAGTACTGAGTCAGTGCTGATAATGCAGCACAGTACTGAGTCAGTGCTGATAATGCAGCACAGTACTGAGTCAGTGCTGATAATGCAGCACAGTACTGAGTCAGTGCTGATAATGCAGCACAGTACTGAGTCAGTGCTGATAATGCAGCACAGTACTGAGTCAGTGCTGATAATGCAGCACAGTACTGAGTCAGTGCTGATAATGCAGCACAGTACTGAGTCAGTGCTGATAATGCAGCACAGTACTGAGTCAGTGCTGATAATGCAGCACAGTACTGAGTCAGTGCTGATAATGCAGCACAGTACTGAGTCAGTGCTGATAATGCAGCACAGTACTGAGTCAGTGCTGATAATGCAGCACAGTACTGAGTCAGTGCTGATAATGCAGCACAGTACTGAGTCAGTGCTGATAATGCAGCACAGTACTGAGTCAGTGCTGATAATGCAGCACAGTACTGAGTCAGTGCTGATAATGCAGCACAGTACTGAGTCAGTGCTCTTAATGCAGATGAGTAATGAATCAGTGCTGATAACGTAGCACAGTACTGAGTCAGTGCTGATAATGCAGCACAGTACTGAGTCAGTGCTCTTAATGCAGCACAGTACTGAGTCAGTGCTGATAATGCAGCACAGTACTGAGTCAGTGCTGATAATGCAGCACAGTACTGAGTCAGTGCTGATAATGCAGCACAGTACTGAGTCAGTGCTGATAATGCAGCACAGTACTGGGTCAGTGCTGATAATGCAGCACAGTACTGAGTCAGTGCTGATAATGCAGCACAGTACTGAGTCAGTGCTGATAATGCAGCACAGTACTGAGTCAGTGCTGATAATGCAGCACAGTACTGAGTCAGTGCTGATAATGCAGCACAGTACTGAGTCAGTGCTGATAATGCAGCACAGTACTGAGTCAGTGCTGATAATGCAGCACAGTACTGAGTCAGTGCTGATAATGCAGCACAGTACTGAGTCAGTGCTGATAATGCAGCACAGTACTGAGTCAGTGCTGATAATGCAGCACAGTACTGAGTCAGTGCTGATAATGCAGCACAGTACTGAGTCAGTGCTGATAATGCAGCACAGTACTGAGTCAGTGCTCTTAATGCAGCACAGTACTGAGTCAGTGCTGATAATGCAGCACAGTACTGAGTCAGTGCTGATAATGCAGCACAGTACTGAGTCAGTGCTGATAATGCAGCACAGTACTGAGTCAGTGCTGATAATGCAGCACAGTACTGAGTCAGTGCTGATAATGCAGCACAGTACTGAGTCAGTGCTGATAATGCAGCACAGTACTGAGTCAGTGCTCTTAATGCAGCGGAGTACTGAGTCAGTGCTGATAATGCAGCACAGTACTGAGTCAGTGCTGATAATGCAGCACAGTACTGAGTCAGTGCTGATAATGCAGCACAGTACTGAGTCAGTGCTGATAATGCAGCACAGTACTGAGTCAGTGCTGATAATGCAGCACAGTACTGAGTCAGTGCTGATAATGCAGCACAGTACTGAGTCAGTGCTGATAATGCAGCACAGTACTGAGTCAGTGCTGATAATGCAGCACAGTACTGAGTCAGTGCTGATAATGCAGCACAGTACTGAGTCAGTGCTGATAATGCAGCACAGTACTGAGTCAGTGCTGATAATGCAGCATAGTACTGAGTCAGTGCTGATAATGCAGCACAGTACTGAGTCAGTGCTGATAATGCAGTACAGTACTGAGTCAGTGCTGATAATGCAGCACAGTACTGAGTCAGTGCTGATAATGCAGCACAGTACTGAGTCAGTGCTGATAATGCAGCACAGTACTGAGTCAGTGCTGATAATGCAGCACAGTACTGAGTCAGTGCTGATAATGCAGCACAGTACTGAGTCAGTGCTGCTAATGCAGCACAGTACTGAGTCAGTGCTGATAATGCAGCACAGTACTGAGTCAGTGCTGATAATGCAGCACAGTACTGAGTCAGTGCTGATAATGCAGCATAGTACTGAGTCAGTGTTGATAATGCAGCACAGTACTGAGTCAGTGCTCATAATGCAGTACAGTACTGAGTCAGTGCTCCTAATGCAGCACAGTACTGAGTCAAAGCTGATAATGCAGTACAGTACTGAGTCAGTGCTGATAATGCAGCACAGTACTGAGTCAGTGCTGATAATGCAGCACAGTACTGAGTCAGTGCTGATAATGCAGCACAGTACTGAGTCAGTGCTGATAATGCAGCACAGTACTGAGTCAGTGCTGATAATGCAGCACAGTACTGAGTCAGTGCTGATAATGCAGCACAGTACTGAGTCAGTGCTGATAATGCAGCACAGTACTGAGTCAGTGCTGATAATGCAGTACAGTACTGAGTCAGTGCTCTTAATGCAGCACAGTACTGAGTCAGTGCTGATAATGCAGTACAGTACTGAGTCAGTGCTGATAATGCAGCACAGTACTGAGTCAGTGCTGATAATGCAGTACAGTACTGAGTCAGTGCTGATAATGCAGCACAGTACTGAGTCAGTGCTGATAATGCAGCACAGTACTGAGTCAGTGCTGATAATGCAGCACAGTACTGAGTCAGTGCTGATAATGCAGCACAGTACTGAGTCAGTGCTGATAATGCAGCACAGTACTGAGTCAGTGCTGATAATGCAGCATAGTACTGAGTCAGTGCTGATAATGCAGCACAGTACTGAGTCAGTGCTGATAATGCAGCACAGTACTGAGTCAGTGCTGATAATGCAGCACAGTACTGAGTCAGTGCTGATAATGCAGCACAGTACTGAGTCAGTGCTGATAATGCAGCACAGTACTGAGTCAGTGCTGATAATGCAGCACAGTACTGAGTCAGTGCTGATAATGCAGCACAGTACTGAGTCAGTGCTGATAATGCAGCACAGAACTGAGTCAGTGCTGATAATGCAGCACAGTACTGAGTCAGTGCTGATAATGCAGCACAGTACTGAGTCAGTGCTGATAATGCAGCACAGTACTGAGTCAGTGCTGATAATGCAGCACAGTACTGAGTCAGTGCTGATAATGCAGCACAGTACTGAGTCAGTGCTGATAATGCAGCACAGTACTGAGTCAGTGCTGATAATGCAGCACAGTACTGAGTCAGTGCTGATAATGCAGCACAGTACTGAGTCAGTGCTGATAATGCAGCACAGTACTGAGTCAGTGCTGATAATGCAGCACAGTACTGAGTCAGTGCTGATAATGCAGCACAGTACTGAGTCAGTGCTGATAATGCAGCACAGTACTGAGTCAGTGCTGATAATGCAGCACAGTACTGAGTCAGTGCTGATAATGCAGCACAGTACTGAGTCAGTGCTGATAATGCAGCACAGTACTGAGTCAGTGCTGATAATGCAGCACAGTACTGAGTCAGTGCTGATAATGCAGCACAGTACTGAGTCAGTGCTGATAATGCAGCACAGTACTGAGTCAGTGCTGATAATGCAGCACAGTACTGAGTCAGTGCTCTTAATGCAGCGGAGTAATGAATGAGTGCTGATAATGCAGCACAGTACTGAGTCAGTGCTGATAATGCAGCACAGTACTGAGTCAGTGCTGATAACGCAGTACAGTACAGAGTCAGTGCTCTTAATGCAGCACAGTACTGAGTCAGTGCTGATAATTCAGCACATTACTGAGTCAGTGCTGATAATGCAGCACAGTACAGATTCAGTGCTCTTAATGCAGCGGAGTAATGAATCAGTGATGATAATGCAGCACAGTACTAAGTCAGTGCTAATAATGCAGCACAGAACTGAGTCAGTGCTCTTAATGCATCGGAGTAATGTATCAGTGCTGATAATGCAGCACAGTACTGAGTCAGTGCTGAAAATGCAGCACAGTACTGAGTCAGTGCTCGTAATGCAGCACCGTACTGAGTCAGAGTTGATAATGCAGCACAGAACTGAGTCAGTGCAGAGAACGCAGTACAGAACTGAGTCAGTGCTGATAATGCAGTACAGTACTGAGTCAGTGCTGATAATGCAGCACAGTACTGAGTCAGTGCTGATAATGCAGCACAGTACTGAGTCAGTGCTCATAATGCAGCACAGTACTGAGTCAGTGCTGATAATGCAGCACAGTACTGAGTCAGTGCTGATAATGCAGTACAGTACTGAGTCAGTGCTCTTAATGCAGCACAGTACTGATTCAGTGCTCTTAATGCAGCGAGTAATGAATCAGTGCTGATAATGCAGCACAGTACTGAGTCAGTGCTGATAACGCAGTACAGTACTGAGTCAGTGCTCTTCATGCAGCACAGTACTGAGTCAGTGTTCTTAATGCAGCACAGTACTGAGTCAGTGCTGATAATGCAGCACAGTACTGATTCAGTGCTGATAATGCAGAACAGTACTGAGTCAGTGCTGATAATGCAGCACAGTACTGAGTCAGTGCTGATAATGCAGCACAGTACTGAGTCAGTGCTGATAATGCAGCACAGTACTGAGTCAGTGCTGATAATGCAGCACAGTACTGAGCCAGTGCTGATAATGCAGCACAGTACTGAGTCAGTGCTGATAATGCAGCACAGTACTGAGTCAGTGCTGATAATGCAGCACAGTACTGAGTCAGTGCTGATAATGCAGCACAGTACTGAGTCAGTGCTGATAATGCAGCACAGTACTGAGTCAGTGCTGATAATGCAGCACAGTACTGAGTCAGTGCTGATAATGCAGCACAGTACTGAGTCAGTGCTGATAATGCAGCACAGTACTGAGTCAGTGCTGATAATGCAGCACAGTACTGAGTCAGTGCTGATAATGCAGCACAGTACTGAGTCAGTGCTGATAATGCAGCACAGTACTGAGTCAGTGCTGATAATGCAGCACAGTACTGAGTCAGTGCTGATAATGCAGTACAGTACTGAGTCAGTGCTGATAATGCAGCACAGTACTGAGTCAGTGCTGATAATGCAGCACAGTACTGAGTCAGTGCTGATAATGCAGCACAGTACTGAGTCAGTGCTGATAATGCAGCACAGTACTGAGTCAGTGCTGATAATGCAGTACAGTACTGAGTCAGTGCTGATAATGCAGCACAGTACTGAGTCAGTGCTGATAATGCAGCACAGTACTGAGTCAGTGCTGATAATGCAGCACAGTACTGAGTCAGTGCTGATAATGCAGCACAGTACTGAGTCAGTGCTGATAATGCAGCACAGTACTGAGTCAGTGCTGATAATGCAGCACAGAACTGAGTCAGTGCTGATAATGCAGCACAGTACTGAGTCAGTGCTGATAATGCAGCACAGTACTGAGTCAGTGCTGATAATGCAGCACAGTACTGAGTCAGTGCTGATAATGCAGTACAGTACTGAGTCAGCGCTGATAATGCAGCACAGTACTGAGTCAGTGTTGATGATGCAGCACAGTACTGAGTCAGTACTGATAATGCAGCACAGTACTGAGTCCGTGCTGATAATGCAGCACAGTACTGAGTCAGTGCTGATAATGCAGCACAGTACTGAGTCAGTGCTGATAATGCAGCACAGTACTGAGTCAGCGCTGATAATGCAGCACAGTACTGAGTCAGTGCTGGTAATGCAGTACAGTACTGAGTCAGTGCTGATAATGCAGCACAGTACTGAGTCAGTGCTGATAATGCAGCACAGTACTGAGTCAGTGCTGATAATGCAGCACAGTACTGAGTCAGTGCTGATAATGCAGCACAGTACTGAGTCAGTGCTGATAATGCAGCACAGTACTGAGTCAGTGCTGATAATGCAGCACAGTACTGAGTCAGTGCTGATAATGCAGCACAGTACTGAGTCAGTGCTGATAATGCAGCACAGTACTGAGTCAGTGCTGATAATGCAGCGAGTACTGAGTCAGTGCTGATAATGCAGCACAGTACTGAGTCAGTGCTGATAATGCAGCACAGTACTGAGTCAGTGCTGATAATGCAGCACAGTACTGAGTCAGTGCTGATAATGCAGCACAGTACTGAGTCAGTGCTGATAATGCAGCACATTAATGAGTCAGTGCTGATAATGCAGCACAGTACTGAGTCAGTGCTGATAATGTAGCACAGTACTGAGTCAGTGCTGATAATGCAGCACAGTACTGAGTCAGTGCTGATAATGCAGCACAGTACTGAGTCAGTGCTGATAATGCAGCACAGTACTGAGTCAGTGCTGATAATGCAGCACAGTACTGAGTCAGTGCTGATAATGCAGCACAGTACTGAGTCAGTGCTGATAATGCAGCACAGTACTGAGTCAGTGCTGATAATGCAGTACAGTACTGAGTCAGTGCTGATAATGCAGCACAGTACTGA
The DNA here is from genome assembly GCF_017639515.1 of Carcharodon carcharias. Taxonomy (NCBI): domain Eukaryota; kingdom Metazoa; phylum Chordata; class Chondrichthyes; order Lamniformes; family Lamnidae; genus Carcharodon; species Carcharodon carcharias. The sequence continues at coordinate 6,914,120 of NC_054474.1, read as the reverse complement.
GTCAGTGCTGATAATGCAGCACAGTACTGAGTCAGTGCTGATAATGCAGCACAGTACTGAGTCAGTGCTGATAATGCAGCACAGTACTGAGTCAGTGCTGATAATGCAGTACAGTACTGAGTCAGTGCTGATAATGCAGCACAGTACTGAGTCAGTGCTCTTAATGCAGCACAGAACTGAGTCAGTGCTCTTAATGCAGCACAGTACTGAGTCAGTGCTGATAATGCAGCACAGTACTGAGTCATTGCTGATAATGCAGCACAGTACTGAGTCAGTGCTGATAATGCAGCACAGTACTGATTCAGTGCTCTTAATGCAGCGGAGTAATGAATCAGTGCTGATAATGCAGCACAGTACTGAGTCAGTGCTGATAATGCAGCACAGTACTGAGTCAGTGCTGATAACGCAGTACAGTACTGAGTCAGTGCTCTTAATGCAGCACAGTACTGAGTCAGTGCTGATAATGCAGCACAGTACTGAGTCAGTGCTGATAATGCAGCACAGTACTGAGTCAGTGCTCTTAATGCAGCGGAGTAATGAATCAGTGATGATAATGCAGCACAGTACTGAGTCAGTGCTGATTAA